>NW_024412525.1:268448-365679 GCF_014898765.1 Herpailurus yagouaroundi
TTTTTTTTTTTTTTTTGGCCTGTACCTACTCAGTAGTACATTAGAACAAAAACAAGTATTTCAGTCAACATTAGTAATATACGAATGTTAAACTTCAAGATTTACATAAGTTCAAATGTACAGGAATACCATGTTTTATTGTACTTCATTTTATTGTACTTTGCAGATATTGCATTTTATTCAAATTGAAAGTTTGCAGCAACCCTGCTTTAAGCAAGTCTATCAGCATCATTTTCCAGCAGCATGTGCTCACGTTGTGTCTCTGTGTCACATTTTGGTAATTTTTGCAATATTTCCAACATTTTAATTAGTATTATATCTATTATGGTGATGTGTGATCAGTGATCTTTGATGTTATTGTAATTGTTTGGGAACTCTATAAACTTCTCCACTGCCTGGCTGTTTCTGTCTCTCTCCCTCTCCTCAGCCTGTCTGTTCCCTGAGACACAACAATACTGAAATTAGGCTAATCAATAATCCTACAATGGTCTCTAAGTATTCAAGTGAAATGAAGAGTTGCCTATCCTTCACATTAAATCGAAAACTAAAAATGATTAAGCTTGGAGAGGAGGGCATGTCAAAAGCTGAAAGCTAGGCTTCTTGTGCCAGTTAGCCAAGTTGTGAGTGCAAAGGAAAACTTCCTGAGGGAAATCAGAAGTGCTACTCCAGTGAACACATGCATGATAAGAAAGCAAAAAAAAAAAAAAAAAAAAAGCTTTATTGCTGATATGGAGAAAGTTCTAGTGGTCTGGATAGACCAGCCATAACATTTCTTTAATCCAAAACCTAATCCAAAGCAAGGCCCTAATTCTCCTCAATTCTATGAAGGCTGAGAGCTAAGGAAGCTGCAGAAGAAAAGCTTAAAGGTAGTTCATGAGGTTTAAGGAAATAAACTGTCTCTATAACATAAAAGCCTAAGGTAAAAAGAGCAAAAATTGATGTAGAAGCTGTAGTAAGCTATCCAGGACGTCTAGCTAAAAAAATGAATGAAGATAGCTGCATTAAACAATAGATTTTCAGGGTAGACAAAGTAACCTTATATTGGAAGACAAGGTCATCTAGAACTTTCATAGCTAGAGACGAAAAATCAAGGCCTGGTTCCAAAGCCTCAAGCCTCTCTTGTTAGGGGCTAGTGCAGTTGGTGACTGCAAGTTGAGACTTGTGCTCATTTACCATTCAAAAAATCCTGTGCCCTTAAGAATTATGCTAAATCTATTTTTCTATAGATAGGACAACAAAGCCTGGATGAAAATGTATCTGTTTACAACATGGTTTACTGAATATTTTAAGCCACTGTTGAGACCTACTGCTCAGAAAAATTATTCCTTTCAAAATATTGCTGTTTGTTGACAATGAATGCACCTAATCACCCAAGAACTCTGATAGAGATGTATAAAAAGAGTTACATTCTTTTCAAACCTGCTAACACAATATCCATTCTGTGGCTCATGGATCAAAGAGCCATTTCAACTTTCAAGTCTTATTATTTAAGAAATACGTTTTGTAAAGGTATGGCAGTCACAGATAGTGATTCCTCTGATGGATCCAGACAAAGTAAATGGAAAACCTTCTGAAAAGGATTCATTATTCTACATGCCATTAAGAACATTGTCGTTAATTGAAAGAGGTCAAAACATCAACATTAATAAGAGTTTGGAAGAAGTTGATTCCAACCCTCATGGATGACTTTGAGAATTTCAAGACTACAGTGGGGGAAGTAACTGTAGATGTGGTATAAAAATGACAAGAGAACTAGAGAACTAGAATTAAAAGTGGAGCCTGAAGATGGGGCTGAATTGCTGCGATCTCATTATGAAACATCAACAGATGAGGAGCTGCTTCTTATAGATGAGCAAAGAAAGCAGTTTCTTGAGATGAAATCTACCCCTGGTAAAGATGCTATAAAGATCACTGAAATGACAATAAAGGATTTACGATATTATATAAACTTAGTGAAAAGCAGTGGCAGAGCTTGAGAAGACAGACTCCAATTTTGAAAGAAGTTGTATTGGGGGTAATACGCTATCAAACAGCATCGCATGCTACAAAGAAATTGTGAAAGGAAGAATCAATCAATGTGGTAAACTTCACTGTTGTCTTATTTAAAGAAATTGCCACAGCCACCCTGACCATTCAGCAGCCATCAACAGAGGCCAAAACCCTCTACTAGCAAAAAGATTATGACTCACTGAAAGCTCAGATGATGCTTAACATTTTTTTGGCAATAAAGTATTTAATTAAGGTATGTACATTGTTTTGGGGATATAACGCTATTATTGCACACTTAGTGGACTATAATATAGTGTAAACATAACTTTTATATGCACTGTGAAACCAAAAAATTAATCTGATTCACTTTATTGCAATATCTGCTTTATTGCAATTGTCTGGAACCAAATCTTCAATATCTCTGAAATATGCCTATAAAAAGGAAATCAGAAAGCAGTAACTCTGGTAAAACTGTAGTTGAAGGGTACTATTGTTCTGCAGCATTCCATATAATTGCCCAAACTGCTACAATTTTAGTCTGTCAAGTGATTGCTTTTTTATAATTATCCAAAATCTGGATTCTTACGTGAAACCTAAGGAAAGTTGTACATTAGCAGCTAAAAATAGACCTTGATGGAGAAATTAGTTATGTTGGTAGTTCTCATTTTGGAATTAACAAAAATTATTTTTATACTTCCACATGGACTTTATATTTTGAAATTCCATTAATCAGAGCAATCATGGTAGATTACTAATTCCAAAGCATCTCCATGAAAGAGCCAGCTCATCTCCATGTGAGCCTGCACCTTCTCTCTTAATCACCCTCCTCAATCTCGCAAAAGGACACCTACTCCTAAATCCAAACAACTCTAAGTAGGTGTTAAAACAAAACAAAATAAAACAAAGTTTCAACTAAATACCAGACTAATTGGAGCATAACTTTTTGATTAGTTTACATCAATATTTATTTGTTTTAATAGTACGTAAAATCTTTCATAAGAACATTACTTTATGCATTAACATGCTAATTTAAGAAGTAAATTTAATAAATAACTTTTCTTGGTGCACACCTTGCTATTTTTGTAATATGTTTTTTTTTTTATTAAGTAAACTCCATGCCAATGTGGGCTTTGAGCTCACAACTCCAAGATCAAAAGTAAGATGCTCTACATACAGAGCCGGCAGGTGCCCCAGACTGCATTGCAAGTTGCCTTCACTTTTACTGTTCAAAATTAGATTTATTATTTGTGTTACGCCCAAAGTGGCTTTTAGAGAACACATGAAATAATCTATCTGAAAATTAGCCAACTCCTTTAAATACTAAAATCCCAAACGGCCATAGGAGTCTTTGCTCTCTATGGGCACCTTGCAAGCAATCTTTTGACAGCAGGTAGATTTGACTCTGGCCATAGAAAATCGTAAACAAATCCAGTGTCTGAAAATCAAGAAAAATGAGCAAGATAATTTCTCACATTTTACATGATATATAAAAAACTATTTACTCCTTTTTCTCCGTTTGGATGACAGACACTTGTTTACCTCTCTTTAAGTCCATTGGCAGATTTCTCACTAATCAATATTTTTTAATGGATGAAAATCACTGTGGTCATTGGGTTAGTAATTTGAGATTGTCTTTCAGGTGTGTTGAAAGAAGTACATTCTATTTTTTTAATTAATTGGAAAAATCAGAAAAATTTCTATAACTTTATATATATATATTTATATTTATATATATAAATTGACTAAAAACTAATCACACAAATCACTAAAAACAAATAAACAACAACAAAAAACAAAAACATGGGTTAGAAAAATAAAAGCCTGTTTTTTTTCCAACATAAAGAATTCCTGGGCAACATCCCAAACTCTTAAGAACCTGTTACAACATTCATATAAAGACTGGCTAAAATACCTGAGCTATTGGGATTACAAACACTGTGGACACAATTCCTGGTTATTTGACCCCTGCAGATTCCCATTCCCAAATAGAGGTGGCCACGTTCTCCAAGATAAATGTTCTTATTCAGATAAAAACAGAAAACTAAACTACTAGCAAAATGGAACCCTCAAGTATTCTCATTAATAATCATCCTTTGCTTTGAAACTCTTAGAACTCTATTAAAATACTATGGATGATAACAATAAGAATCATTTTCTAATCTACTCACTAGCTTACTTGACCATAAGCAAATCACTCATCTTCATGGTTCTCAGTTTTTCCAACTGTGATATGTGGAATTCTGAATTAGAAAGCCATCAGGGTCTTTTTATTTCTTAAAACTACTAGAAATACATAATTCTAAAATTTGCTATTCAATTTACTCTCTCCATAAGCTTTTTGAGTACTTATTATGAGCATCTACTTTTCTAAATGTTTTATATGCATCAGGTCATAACTTCCTCACAAAATCCTTATCAGGCAAGTTATATTTTTATACCCATTATAAAATAATCTTAAGTATATAAAGATTAAGTATCATGTCTGAAGTCACAGTAAGTTTGTGGTAAAAATGGGATTTGGACTTAGGCAGTTAAGTCTGTGAATTAACTACTCCATTATACTTTCTTTAGATTTCCCCAAAATATTCTGTGAAACACTGCTTCTCCAAAATTATTGTGGAAAAAAAATAGGATTTATCATCTATTAGGTATGACTGTCTCAGTTTTCAGTGACAAAAATATTAATTCAAACCTACTTAAACAAAAAGGAAATTAGCTCAAGAAGCCAAATGTGTGGGGTGGACTGTGACTCTGGTTTCAGGAACCTTAATTCAGATTATACACTATGGCTTAATTGCCCTGTCTTTACCTTTGGTAGTTCCAGACAATATAAACATGGTGGCAGGAATACTGGTCCTCCCATCATCCTCAACCCCACTCACATCAGAGTGATAGATTCTTCCCTAAGTCCCAATAAACATATAATTGTGCCATATTATCTTTGATTGGTTCACATCTCTATCTCCAAATCAATCATGTGGCTAAAAAAATTTAATGTTTTGATAGCCTTTAATCCTTTATCTCACTCTCCACTTTGGGGTTCTTGGTGGAATGATCATCACCAAAACCATATGAATAAAGAGTGGGAGTGGGGGTTTACCCAGACATAAATCAGGGTATGTTTACTAAAATTGGTTGAGAGGTGTCAATAAATGTCCAAGACATGCAGTTAAGCTTATTTTAAAGATATTTAAAAAGATTTCATAATATATCTCTATCTCAGAAATTATCAATGTAGCCGAGCATCTTAAAACCTCCTAGAAGTTCTACAATAAAGAACTGATTTCAACTCATCATTTCCCAAATTTATTTGGTGTGAAACACGTTATTCAAGTAAAACTAACATCTCTTTGAACTATTCTGCAGAACATATTTTAGGTATTGCCACTGAAGACCCAACTTCTGACATTTAGAACTAACTTAATACAAGCCATGCAAATAATCTCTTGTTTCCAGTCTTCTACATCATCAACTTACTCTGACTCACATAGCCTGCCTTATATTGCTCAGTATTAAAAAATAACACTCAGCCAGCAATATTTTTAACAATATAACTCATTGAACACTTCTAAGATGTGCCTATATGATTATGAAGATACCCTGTGGAAACAGAACCACAAATTTGAATGTCTGCATAATTTATAAGGAGTTTGCATTAGCTTTTGCAAAATTTGATCAAAATTTAGTGGTGTAGAATTACAAATATTTATTATTTGTTATGATTTTATAGGTTGGGTAGGGAGTTCTTCTGGATTGGGTCAAGTAAGTGAGCAAGACATCTAGAATGGTCTCATCCTCTTGTCTGTCTGGTATTTGGTGGATTGGCTGATTTGCAATGGCTTATTTTTGCTTCATTTGGTCTCTTTTGCCCAAATAAGCAAGCCACGGCTTCTTAATAGGCAGTTTTATATTTCAAAAGATCAATAAGTGAGGGCAAACATCAAAGTGCAAGCATTTTTCAAACCTCTGCTTTCATCATCTTTATCATCTTTGTTAATATCCCAATTGCTAAAGTAAGTGACATGACCAAATCCACCTCTTGATGAGAAAAGCTGCAGTGGTGCATTGCAAAGTATCATGCAGAGCACACATATAAAGACAGGATGAATCAATGGCCATTTTTATAATCTACCAAAGCGCTCCTAAATATGCTTATATATTCCCAGAGCTAGTTTATCAAATGGGTTAACTGCTTAAATGAACTTCAAATACCAAGTTATGTGTAGAAAATGAAGAAACAACCTTAGAAATGCCCTAAATATTTAGAGAATATTTAGGAGGCTGGGTATCCATCCTGGAATAATGTCCACTGACAAATGAGGGGGGATTATATGCTTAAATGATTAGACCTATCAAACAAGATCCCAGTATGTACATGTAGGAGAATGGCAGTGGGTTTGCTTAAGTAGGATTCCCTAAAAATAGACTCTGAGATGTAGATTTGCATGCAGGAGATTCAGTGAGGAGTATAAGGGGAAAACACTTATAAGGAGTAAGGAGAGCAGGAATGAACAAAAGGAGAAGTTGAATTGTGAAGAGGTTGCAAAATAAGATTCCACAGGGATCTCAGAAATGAGATGGGCTTTCTGAGATGTCCAGAAGGAGGCAAAGGGCTGGTGGTTTATAGCATCTCCTGCTCTCAGTTGAACAATCATTGGATGAGGACATCCCCTGGGAAGAAAAATAAGTTTGAACAAGGTGGATCCCTTTAGCTCTGAGTAATTTCTGGAGAGAGGCTTAGCAGTGAGCCAGCAGCAGCCAATTTAAAAATCACTAAAACATTTAGTGATTATTTTTGTAGAAACAAATCATGGGAGTTTTGACTACTTGATATTAAGGTCTCTCTTCAAACCATGAGATTTTATGATTTTTTAAATTTTTTTGCAAAATGAGTTTTAAAATAGTGTCAGAACCGTTAACAAAAGAAAAAAAATCTGTAGTAAATGTATTGGAATGTATATAAAGTGTCTTTTTAAAAAACTGTTAAAAGGCATGGATGTTCGGGCGCCTGGATGGCTCAGTCGGTTAAGCGTCTGACTTCAGCTCAGGTCATGATCCCAAGGCTTGTCGGTTCGGGACTTGTGTCAGGCTCTTTGGTGACAGCTTAGAGCCTGGAGCTTTCTTCAGATTCTGTGTCTCCCTCTCTCTCTTTGCCCTTCCCCCACTCACACTCTTGTCTCTCTCCCTCAAGTATAAATAAACATTTTTTTTAAATGCATGGATATTAATTATTGAAGAGGAGTGGAGTATATCATTTCTTTAGTTCTATTCATTTGAATTTTAAGAGACTATCCGGTTAAACACAGCTCACATAGACAGGTACACAGAGACTTTTCCCCCTAAAACAGTCGAATGTGGGATTGAGGAAACATTACTCTAAAGACATCATCGCTTACAAGTGTGCCTGGTGACAACAGTAAAAAAACATACCTTTAGAATCCTTAAGGGAAATCTGCAAATTACAGAGCTGTGTATGCACTCTGAAATACTGAATACACAGAGTTTATGACCCGTATGCAATTATGTGTAGCCAATCAAGCCTTATGTGAAATTATTGAGGGGAAGTTTCCATTTAAAGAAACACTGCATATTTTGTAATACTTTTGAAAGTTGAAAATACTCAAAATATCTCTTTTAGAAATACCTATTTGTAATACTTGGTTTACTTTATATAAAATATGGTATATCAATTCCTTGTAATTTGGGGATTTTATTTGATTTGTCTATAAATTTTAAAAACTATATATCACAAACTTTTTTGAAAAAAATTGCTTTTAAATATCACCTTAGTCTAGGGGCACCTGGGTGGCTCAATCGGTTAAACGTCTGACTTCGGCTCAGGTCATGATCTCATGGCTCACGCATTCAAGGCCCACATCAGGTTCTGGGCTGACAGTTCCGAAAGTCGTTGCTTTCATTTCATCAAAGCCCAGAGCCTGCTTTGGATTCTGTGTCTCGTCTCTCTCCCTTGCTAGCTTGCTCTCTCTCTCTCTCTCTCTCTCTCTCTCAAAAATAAGTAAACTTTAACAAATAATTAAAAAATAATAAGTATCACCTTAGTGTCTACATAAGAGTTAAAATGTTCTAAACCACCCAATGCTTCATTGGAGAATGCATCCCCCAGTGTGGCTTTCAACCCAGAAGTGGCTCGACATAACTACTCTCAAATAAATCAGATATTCTATTTCTTTACTTGAAATATATGTATGTCACTCAATTTTAAAACTTAAAATACTTCCAAAAGTATTAACTCCTTTGCTTTATTTATTTAAAAATTTTTATCTTTCATAACCTAGAAATGTTCAAATAACTTTTGCCCACCTAAACCGTCATATGCACATCAAATCTTCATTGCAATACATTAGGTTATAATGTGAAACATTATAATGTGAAACAACTTTTCTGGTTTCTGTCTTTGGTAAGTAAGATGTAAGTGCAATAAATATCATGCATTATAATCTACCTATTCAATTGTCACTTGAGTGGCATTAAGAATTTGGGATTAGTTCATGGCACCCAGAACCATTAGGTTTAGAATATATTGGATGCCATGACCAAAATAATAAATCAAAGTTAAGGATTAAAATAAGCCACAAAACTCTGCTAAGCTTCAGTATCTTCTTAATTGTTTATTTCAAAGTGGATTTAGTGTTGAGAAACATCTCTACTGCATACAACTCCAATTTCAGAGGAATTGTCACAAAATTAATCTCACAGAAATAATTTTTAATGTATTCTCATAACTTGAACATTTCTTAAATACTTGACACTTAAAAGTAGCAACCTTATTCTTACCATAAAATTTAACTTAAATGTTATAGCAAAGAAGACTCCAAATTATGTATATAGCTTTAAAATGTTTCTTGGTGGGGCGCCTGGGTGGCTTGGTCGGTTGAGCGTCCGACTTCGGCTCAGGTCATGATCTCACGGTCTGTGAGTTTGAGCCCCACTTCGGGCTCTGTGCTGACAGCTCAGAGCCCAGAGCCTGTTTCAGATTCTGTGTCTCCCTCTCTCTGACCCTCCCGTGTTCATGCTCTGTCTCTCTCTGTCTCAAAAATAAATAAACGTTAAAAAAAAATTAAAAAAAAATGTTTCTTGGTAAACTTATTTCATTACAGTTATGACATGAATTGGGGAAATTTTAAATCCTGGAAATTAAGGCACATGACAGAGTAGAAGAAGATTCATGAAGATAAAGAGCTCCAGAGGTTCATCTTGTCCCTCATATGTTCATTTTCATTCCATTCTTTCTAGAAAAAAAAAAAAAAACTCCCTCTTTGGATGCATGCAAAGAAACGTTAAAATTACTGTGACTTGCTTTATTTATTTTCTCACATATTTCTTGGATTTGGAGAAATACATTAATCTATAAAATAATAACTAGGTAATTATAATAACCATATTATCTCCACAATTTTATTATCTAACTATGAAATGAGTAAAAACATATTCATGAAAAACTGCATTTAGATAATTTATACATAATCCAGTAAGATTCTATGTTGGCAAAAAAGCAAAAATCACATATTGAATAATGTCAATATTATTTACAAATAATTTATTTAAAAAAGAAATAAAAATGAATGCATAATAATATGCTCAGAGTGGCACCTTAGCGGCTCAGTTGGTTAAGCATCCAACTCTTCATTTCAGCTCAGGTCATGATCTCAAGGTTTGTGAGATCGAGCCCCCAAGCTGGACTCTGCATTGACAGCATGGAGCCTGCTTGGGATTCTCTCTCCCTCTCTCTCTCCTCCTCTCCCACTTGTGCTCTCTCTGTCTCTCAAAATAAATAAACACTTTTTTAAAAATATGGTCAAATTTATAAACACCCTAAAAGTAAAGTCACATATCAATTTATCCATGAGATTGGCAAATATTAAAAGATCAATAGAATGTATAGTGTATACATGTTAGAAAATGGACATACATATGCTGGTGATGACAATGTGAACAATTTTGTGAGGAGCAACTTACTAGTACTTACCAGAAATTAAAAATGTGCATATATTTCTACCCAGCAATTCTACTTCTAGGGATCTATCTTTTTGCAATCCACAATATTCAAAATGATTTGAATATGCCTTACAATGCTTATTGCAATATTATTTATCATAGCAAAAACTGGGAAAAACCAAATAAAGAGACTAGAAGTACTGGACTTTCAGATTCTATAGACTTCTATTAAACTCTCAATTCTAACTCTTCCAAGCTTCATAACACTTGGAAATGTACTAACCTTTTTTAAAACTCAGTTTATAGGGGCGCCTGGGTGGCTCAGTCGGTTAAGCGTCCGACTTCAGCTCAGGTCACGATCTCACAGTCTGTGAGTTCGAGCCCCGCGTCGGGCTCTGGGCTGATGGCTCAGAGCCTGGAGCCTGCTTCCAGTTCTGTGTCTCCCTCTCTCTCTTCCCCTCCCCCGTACATGCTCTGTCTCTCTCTGTCTCAAAAATAAAAATAAACGATAAAAAAAATAAAATAAAACTCAGTTTATATACCTAGGTATAATAACAATACCTACCAAATAAGATTGAATGTTAATTAAATGAGATACTACAAATAAAACATTCAGAATATTTAAATAATCAATGTCTATAAATAGGAGATTTACTAAAGTATGGTACATCCATCTGTACAACGGACGGATAACCGGAGTACTGTAATTACAACTTTGAAAACTCTGAGCACATTTTTGTTTTCTATTTAATTTTTCCCATTTAAATTATGTGATGAGGTCATTACTTTCATTTATTTTCAAAATATTTGAAGAGGAATTAAAATGATTATTTGTATAATTCAAAATAGGGCATTTCTGCTTACAGTATTATAAGTAGTAAAAAATAAATTAAGTAAACACCTAAGATACAGCATATTATTTTCTTGCCATTTTTTGATGGAGAGTATGAATGGGTTCAACAAAAAACCTGATCTAGAATGGATAAAGAAATTGTGGTTTATATATACAATGGAGTACTACGTGGCAATGAGAAAGAATGAAATATGGCCCTTTGTAGCAACATGGATGGAACTGGAGAGTGTGATGCTAAGTGAAATAAGCCATACAGAGAAAGACAGATACCGTATGGTTTCACTCTTATGTGGATCCTGAGAAACTTAACAGAAACCCATGGGGGAGGGGAAGGAAAAAAAAAAAAAGAGGTTAGAGTGGAAGAGAGCCAAAGCATAAGAGACTCTTAAAAACTGAGAACAGGGGCGCCTGGGTGGCGCAGTCGGTTAAGCGTCCCACTTCAACCAGGTCACGATCTCGTGGTCCGTGAGTTCGAGCCCCGCGTCGGGCTCTGGGCTGATGGCTCAGAGCCTGGAGCCTGTTTCCGATTCTGTGTCTCCCTCTCTCTCTGCCCCTCCCCCGTTCATGCTCTGTCTCTCTCTGTCCCAAAAATAAATAAACGTTAAATATATAAATTAAAAAAAAAAAAAACAAAAAACTGAGAACAAACTGAGGGTTAGGGGGGTGGGAGGGAGGGGAGGGTGGGTGATGGGTATTGAGGAGGGCACCTTTTGGGATGAGCACTGGGTGTTGTGTGGAAACCAATTTGACAATAAACTTCATATATTGGGAAAAAAAAAACAAAACAAAAAACCTGATCTAATGAAGTAAATGTTCAGTGATAGATGATAGAGAAAATAAAGATAGATGATAGAGAGAGAGAGATGATAGATGGATATGTTCAAACGCATAAATGTATAGGCCTGTATGTTTAGTCCAGGGATAAGAAAGTAGGATGGTTCAGCTGGACTTTAGGATGAGGGGACAGAGGGAGGGACAGGCAATTAGACTGAAAGAGGGAGATTTCAGAGAAAGAACTGACAAAATTAAAAAAACAAACAGAAGACTAAATTCTGGTTAACTTAGGACGATCCCTGTGTTTATAAGCCAAACCATGGGTGGGTAACACAAAAAAAGATAAAGAGTCTGGGAAATCATCTATAAGCTGACATTTATGATATGTTTGAAATACCTATGAATCATGCAGGTGAAGATGTTCAATACAAAGATGGATGGATGAGCCTGGGACTCAGGAAAGATTTATGTTGAAGATAAGGTTTGGGAATCATTAATGCTAAAGGGATTATACACTCCCTCAAAGTATGTGAGAAGTAAAAAGAAGACTGAGGATAAAACCCAAAGATTACTATTTCCACTTTCTTTCTTGTATAGGTTCTTACACAATAAATCTTTTCATAACCTCTGAAAAATACCAGAATTCTCATCCACTTGGTGGTGGGGTGGGCAGCTCTTTTACAATCTCTCTCTCTCTTTCTCCTCTTTTCACTGAGTTGGCACTGTCTCCAAGAATCACATCATTTAGGAAGACAGAAAATCACAATTATTTCTCACTATATTTTTACCCATTCGGTTTTGATAATTTGCAACTGGACAACTGGGACACCATGAGAATCCAATATTTACGTTTTAACAAAACAAAACATATATGCAAAATATATGCTCCATTTTTGAACTGCTTGTTTATAAGTTAATGACAAAAACAATAAAATTTACTTGTGTGCTAATAATGGGTCCCAATTTCTATTTGTTATCCTGGAGAATTTTAACATCTCACCTGGACATGAGACAAAATAAAAACCCTTCTTGTGGATTATCTTGCTAGCAAAATCTATGCCTAGGAAACCATGATGAGTCACAATGCACTGATATAAAACACTGGATTCAATCCTACCCCTAGGGATAGGTTCTTCCTGTCAGGTTCTGTTGAATTCTATCTAGGGCCACCTTTACTAATGCCACATTGTCCTACCCTGTATTGCTATGTACCAGACCGCTTACCCGATGCTAGGTGGGGACCAAGTAATCTGCATCATTATTCATCATAAGCCAGTAAGCACCTATCTGGCTTCTAGACTGGAATCCGTGGTAACTAGAGTGTGCTGATTTTGCAAATAATAAAACATTTTTCTGTATTAAGTAGCAAAAAATTATGTTCCTCTTGAATTGATACAGGTGGATGACCTAACATGCCAAATGGAGAAGAGTTACAGCAAAAACTGTTGGATTTTTGCTATCCTCTGTAAACAGCTAAATTATGAGTAATGTGCTTGAATTCATTTATTCTTTATTATAAATAAATTTATTTACTTACTATTTTTGACTATTTATATCACCTAATTCATTGCTAGTTACATCACTATTGATTAAACCATTAGCTTTCCAAAAATTGTATTACTCCAGGAATGTGGACGCAATCATAAATTTTGATAGCAAACATGAAGCAGAAACAATAAAACCTATTAATTAAACTTAGAGGTATTCTTTCATTTATTTTCAGAAAGTATTTATTAAGCAAATATTTGTATTTTTTCTTGTGCTCATTTTCAAGCAGAAAGCTACCATAACTAGACTGGTCTTCATTGATTTGCTGCATGGATATGATCAATTTGTAGCTAAAGCAGTCATTTTGTACAATATCACCACTAAGTATTTAGTCATCAATATAAGGTTGAATAGTTCATCTGATAGTTTTGTCTTAATGACTAAAATGTCTATTTGGCCAATTCAATTTGACCATTTATAAGGTAGTCAATTATTTTAATTATTGATCTGTAAATGACATATCCAGGAAATCACATAAGCCTAGTCTCAGGTTCTTTAGAATATAATTCAAATGTACTTTTAGCCAACTATGCCTCTGATTCCATAATGTATTGATGTAGATTTGGGTCACATGAATAAAAAAAAATAAAATAAAAGTTTTAGTTCTTTACTTTGACTGTTAAGGTTGAAAGTACAATTGTAAGACTTTTTCCCTTTAAATGCTTACAAAAGAATTTGAATGGAAACTCCAGGGACACAAGTTCATATTGTTCTGGTTTGGCATAGTAACTCAAAATTACCTCCAAAACTAAAAAAATGCATGTCCATCTCTATCTAGGTTTGCAGCAGAAGTTCAATGTTTAATTATAGATCATTTATTCACCATTTTTTTAAATTAAATGCTAAATTAAATTAAGTGCATTTGACTGTAATTGATCAAAAAATAAAGAAAATGTATTTTTCCACTTAACTAATTAACTTAAATTTTTCTTTATTACATATCAAATTATATTTTGGGGAAATGGGAAATTATAAAAAGAATAAAGGCAATAAAAATCTAAAAGTTGCAGCATCTAGTGGCTCAGTCTGTTAAGAGTCCAACTCTTGATAGCGGTTTGGGTCATGATCTCTGCTGTCGTGAGACGGAGCCCCATGTCGGACTCTTCCCTGAGCATGAAGTCTGCTTGCGATTTTCTCCCTCTCTCTGCCCCTCTTCCTCACTCGTGCTCTCTCTCTCTCTCAAAATAAATAAATAAAGATTTTTTTTAAGTATGCTTAAATGTTTTTCTTAATATCTTCTTTATATCTCAATGTCTTCTTTTTAGAAGACATTTTCCTTTAAGAACATTCTTCTAAGGTAGCCAATTAAAACTCTAGCCAGTATGTAAATTTTTTTCTGCTATAACGGGAAAAAGGAAAGTTCTGGATAGATACACATGAAAATATTTTTTAAAGTTTATGTTTTTTTATTTTTTTAGTGTTTATTTTTGAGAGACGGAGTGAGAGCAGGAGAGGGGCAGAGAGGGAGGGAGACAGAATCCGAAGCAGGCTCCAGGCTCCAAACTGTCAGCACAGAGCCCAATGAGGGGCTCAAACTCACCACCGGGAGACAATGACCAAAGCTGAAGTCAGAGGTTTAACCGACTGAGCCACCCAGGTGCCCCTAAAGTTTAAAAGTTTACTTCAAGGAGGGGGAAAGGTTATGGGTGTTCTTTATGTATTGCCTCTTTGTTTTGTATTCTCTGAACTTTTTTGCAATGAACATGTATTGATATAAAATCAGAAAAGGGAACTATTAAAGTACAAGCAAATATTGGATAAATGACACATTTGAAAGAAAATTCACATTTTCATAACAATAACTTGCATTCTCTTTTCTCAAAATTGCTTGATGTTTTTCTTTGCAATTTCCCTGTGGTACTGATAGGGTAGATATTATCAATCTTTTTTAATTTGTCAAGACATAGGCAGAGCAGTACCATGGAATAAAGGTGAACTTGAGGTAGAACTGAAGTATTCAGTGTTTTTTCACTCCCCAAACAACGAGTTGAGAATTATAACTGCTACTTTACCTTATTATGTTCTGTTTCTTCAGTAATATTATCTCTCTTTTAATACATTTTTTCCCTTTTTCTTTTTGGTCATTTGTAGAAATTTTAGTTATAAAAAACAAATTGAGAAGGTTTGTGAGACTTCATTAAATTCTAGGCACACCACATCCACTCAGTTAAATAATTCAGAGGGTATAATTTGATATGTTTTTACTCCCTTCCTCTATTTATAGCTTTCTCAGAGGGTTGCAGTATTAAGGCCAGATAATTCACTTTAAAATATTGCCAATTACTTTTGAGAAGATGAGAATTACTGAGACATGAGTATTTTTTATAACATGTAAGAGAAAACTGCCAACTCTATTATTAAATAAGAGTAGCAATCAATATTTTTTCAATAACTTGTTACTTGTATTTAATATACAGGAAACAAATAGAACCTAGTAACTACTGTATCTTAAGTACTGATCTTATCAGGTGTAAGTCTCTAACACCATCATAATGGCAAATCCTCCTAGTCTAATTTTCAAATTTATTACCTCCAAGACTCAAAATTTCATGAGATAAATAATTAAAATAATAAAGATCATTTCAGTCTGAGTTGACATCACATTTTTAGCCACCTTTATACCTCCTCAGGCTTCTTGATACAACTACATAGCTTGTGACCAACAATTCCACTATTTTCTACCAGTGGCTGAACTATCAATCTAACTACAGTCCTGAATCTTGGGTTTGTGAGTGGTAAGAGAAGAGAAGAAAACAAAACTTTAATTAGTGCCTTTAATGTATCCAGTATTTTATATTCATTATCTTGATTAAATCTTAATTTGAAACTATAAAGTAGGTATTGAAATCCTAATTTTTCAGATGAGGAAACTGATGCTCAGAGAGGCTAATTAGCTTGTCTTAAGTCTTGTTTACAAATGGTGGGACTGGAATATGGAACCAGTTCATTCGTCTTTGAAGCTGGGGATATTTTCAATATATCAGTGTTTCTCAAAATGGGGGATACCCCGGTATTTGCATCACAAATTCTAGGAAAACATGTGAATTTACAATTTCCAATTAATCAGCCTAAACTAACTGATTCAGTCCCTGGATGTAGTCCAGAAAATTCCAGTTGAAATAATCACCCAATTGATGCTTACGTATCTTTGACACACGAGCCTTCTTTTGAGTCATGGCACATACCCTTCCTTAAGCCCTAATGTAAATGCATCTATCAGTAGACAATCAGATGTTCCTGGGATTTTTTTTTTTCATAGTATTTGGTCACTTTTTCATTTTTAATGATAAAGATCAAGAATTTGCTAGTGGAGACAGTATGGTCATTTATTGGATGAAGATACAAACAACATGCTGATCAAACCAATTGCTGGCACCAAACTAAGAGCAAAAATCAACGTGTTGGATGACAGTTGATTACAAAATCAAAATGGTCTTGAAAAGAGAGAACAGTCAAACAAATCAAGCATTAGAAAATGTAAGAGAACTAAATGTAGGAGAAATAAATTGTATATACTTCAAAGAGGGCCAAAAAAACAGACTACAAATGGGCGGTAGGAAGAAGAGGCTTAGCCTAAAGCCATATGGAAGAGAAGATTCCTCTTCTCAATAACATCCTCTTCTCAATAACTCTCATAAGTTAAAAAAATAATAAAATCCAACAGAATCTTAGGCTTTATTTATACATTTAACAAAATAAGGGAAGGTGTAGTTTTCCCTCCCTTTCATTTTGTGCTAGTCAGACTGCTCCTGGAGATGGGCAGAAGATTCTGAACACCACACAGTCGAATAATCACATTAACAAATTGCACTGTATACTGCCTGAGGTTACTCCAAAAGATGAGGAAATGTGATGCCATGTCACATGAGGAATGGATAAAGACAAAGGGTATGTTTAACCTGAGAAAGAGAAGTTAGTAGATGTATGATAGCTGTCTTTTTAAATTTGAAAATCTGCCCCATATAAAAGAGAGAGATTTGTTCTATGGGGCTATAGAGTCTGAACTGCAAACAAGGAGTGGACACATTGAAGATTTCAGGTCAACATAAAGAAGGATTTTTTTTAAATAATTAGAAGGACTATTAAACATAAGAAATAGCCATCTCAATACAGATATACTTGTTCAGGACACTATAAGAGAGAGTCAAGCACTGTCTCTGGTCACTTTTGCTCCCTCGTGGCCCAAATCCTGCCTATCTTGATTGCCATTTTATCCCCAGCACTTGGCATAAAGTCATCACTTAAAAAAATATTTTTCGGGGCACCTGGGTGGCTCAGTCAGTTGAGCATCCGACTTCGGCTCCGGTCATGATCTCGCGGTTTGTGAGTTCGAGCCCCGCGTCGGGCTCTGTGCTGACAGCTCAGAGCCTGGAGCCTGTTTCAGATTCTGTGTATGTGTCTCTCTCTCTGCCCATCCCCCCCCACTCTCTCTCTCTCTCTCTCTCTCTCTCTGCTCCTCCTCCACTCACACTCTTTCTCTCCTTCAGAAATAAACATTAAAAAAAATTTTTAGAATATTTTTCAATGAATCAGGGCACAAAAATTCTATGATTCTGAATTGTCAAATGCCTATTCCACATCTACTCATACTGTAAAGGAAGAATTAAATTCGTTTTTCAGCCAATTCCATCACACTGTCTGATGCTTAACTTCCATCCACTTCTGGCCAACCTACAGAAAACCTGCCTCAGTCTGATTAACAGTGATAGATGGTGAGAAATTCATTTTTACCAGTAAAACTATGCTAGCTAGAAATCTCGAGTTTTTATGATTTCTTTCAGCAAACAAACCACTGAGTGGTCTGAATGGGCTGGTTACTTGACTAAACTTCAAAAAGCTACTGGTAAGAAAAAGTAAAAAAAAAAAAAGGCAGATTTCAAAAAGGAAAAAAAAATGATATGCTTATAAATAAGTCTTTCCTAGCTGTGATGAGAAGTTTGAAATATGTGGCTTGCAAAGGTATATGTGAATAAATTAAAAAGGATATTCAAGACCATTGAAAAACTATGCATAAGAATAAAAAACAATGAAACTTCCTCAGTCAAATGAGGTAGAAAGCTGCACCATTAGAGTTTAATTTACTTATTATATTTTTAATCTGTGTTAATATTTTGTGCAGGAGAAAAGATTTGTGATAAAATGTATATAAAATATTTACCTTTTTTTAAGTTTATATATGTATGTTGGAGATTGAGAGAGAGAGAGAGACAGAGAGAAAGCGTGCACTAGTCAGGGAGGGGTAGAGGGAAGGAAGAGAGAGAGGATACCAAGCAGGCTGCATACTTTCAGTGGAGCCGATGCAGGGCTCAAATCCACAAACAGTGAGATCATGACCTGAGCCGAAATCAAGAGTCGGATGCTTCATAGACTGAGCCACCCAGGCCTTCAAATATTTACCTTTTTATATAAAATGCAGCACTGCCTCAGTCAATACAGAGCAATAGGTTATTTCAATCAACACTAAGTTCCAAAAATATTGCGATACCTCATGGTAAATGTGCATTAGACTTACCTAATAGGTAACTGATTTGGAAGCACATAATACTGATTAAGCTACATATTAATTTAGATTTGTTTCTTTTCAGTAGATGCTATGTTTTTATTCAATTCTCTACAACACTGATGTAAGGTTTTAGGATTTAGATTCAAGCTATAGTACTTATTAAGCACTCACTGGAGGTGGTACTTCCTCTCTGCCCCTCCCTCACCTTGGAAGGAATGGCTCTGATTGGTATTCTCAAATTAAATCCTTTTAGCTGTTATGCATCACAAGTTTCTCAGTTTCTGCTATTTATAATCTCTGTTTAACTTTCCTTAGGCATACGGTAGTATAAATATACACAAGATCTCTGTGAGTGTTGTATTCCAATGATTTATCTTCTGTAATATAGTTGTGGTTGGAAAGTAATAATGGTAACTACATAGCAAAGTATAAATCTTCTATAAACATCAATATACCTTAAACCATAAGACATTCCTGAATGCAATACATATTGAAAACAGGTAAATTATCCAGTAATAATTTGATATTCTCTGACTTTAAAAAAAAGATTTTCCAATTATTTTATCATGTAGAGTTTGTCACACACATTAGAACAGTTTGGAGAAACATGAGTAGAAGCATTTTCCCTTCTATTCAAGAATTAGAGAAATTAAGGAAATGAATACTTCATCTTTAGACATGCTTCATGTTCAACATTAAAAACATATTATTACTATACATAAAAAATAGTTGGTAGTATGTAATTCAGTATTTCTTTCAACAAGCTTTATGTCATTGGACATTTATTTTATTAGCTTGTGAACCAAGAATGTTTGTTAGTTGGTTCACACAGTTTTAAATATCCCTGCTGCCTGACTACATTGGCTTCCAACTGGAACTCTACTTTTGTGTTGGGTCTCATGGATTATAGGAACTTGGGTCAGTGATGTGAAGTCTCTAGATTTCAAGTGCTACAAGGGTTTCTGTTTCCTAATTCACACCAACTTTATGGTTGCCTTTGTATTGTGCTTTTTGAAGAAGACCCTGCCCTTGCACACACATGCACAGACACACATGCACAGTCATATGCACACACCCCAGCTGCCCAGGTGAGTAGTTGGGGTATCAGATTCAGTGTTCTGCATTCATGGCAGCATGTGAGAGAGACACGAGAGAAGCAGAGCAACAGGAGAGAGACGCAAAAGGGAAAGAAGAATTTCTTCAAATCAGGAAGGATTGACTTTGTGGGGCCAAAAAATAATGGTATGAAAGTGAGTTGGGGGTTGTCACAATGGTTTAAGCAAATAGTGTGGTGAGGAATTGAACCAAGGCAGTAGCAATAAGTAGGAGAAAATTAACTTGAGAATTACATAGGTGAGGGGCACCTAGGTGGCTCAGTCAGTTACACGTCCGACTTCAGCCCAGGTCATGATCTCATGGTTTGTGGGTTCAAGCCCCATGTAGGGCTCTCTGCTGACAACGCAGAGACTGGAGGCTGCTTCAGATTCTGTGTCTCCCTCTCTCTCTCTGCCCCTCTCCCATTCATGCTCTGTCTCTCAAAAATAAATAAACACTAATAAAAATTTTTAAAAAATAAGAATTACATAGGTGGTACATTGACTTATTACCCTCTTTCTCCATCTCAAATTTCTTTCCCCTGATTATTCGTTCCCAGATTCTCTATAATATTTTGAACTATCCCTTATACATTTCTTTTAATTAATCATAGTACTCTTTTTATCCCTTAAGTACTGATATTTTCCATGGATTATTTTTCAGTCTAAGTCATTTACTTCTGTATTCATTCCTTCATTCACTCATTATCCACAGTTACAGATTACACATAATCTACTTTTTAAGACACTTGAAATATAAAAAGTTATAATATTTACTCTACACCCTGAAAACAAGTATCCAGTCTCATAGGCAATAAAATCAAGCAAAAAATAAGGTACTCAGTAAACATGAACTTGTTCCCCAAATGCATCTCTGCTCCTGCTTTTCCATGTGTCACTGATAGCAAGGTTTACATATTATTTTTCTTTTTAGCCTAAATGTTAACATCATGCGTGACTTATGTAAGAAACTAAACTTTTTCTGAATTCTTTATAATTTAATAATTTATCCTAACTAAATTACTTTTAACTTCTCATCCCAAATAATCTGTGACTTACTTAAGTACTAGTAAAGCTAAATGTCATTTGTCTTTATTAACTATTCATGTTTATTGGGCCACTTTAATCAATATAAACATGACAGAAAAACAAGATGTCCATTGGATGTTTTTCTATTAAACCATCTGATGTTAATATCTGTATTTTCCAAATAAAATCATGATTATTATAATTATTTATGAAGTTATTTACATATTTCATCACTACATCATCTTAGGGTTGTTTTCTTAAATATTGAATTGATTCTCAGAAACCAGTGAAAGAGGCTATTAAGTGGACATCTGGCTACTTGCCCAGTGGCTTCGTATTAGTGTGCACTTGATAAGTGAAAATGAAAAAAGGAGCATGGTTTACTGATGGTTAGTTGATTTATTTCCTATTCCTGCCCCTTATCCTTAGTACTTTAAATGTGGATACTAATGATCAACATGCTTTGATTGACAAATGGTACACTGAATAATGCGGTTTGAAAAGAAACAACTTTTTTAGCATCTATCATGTCAGAGACACTGCATTGGGCACTGCAGAGACTTTTAAAACAAAGATACATAATGTATATGTCCTGCAAGTCAATGTTATACAGAGATACAACCTTAAATATTTCTGAGGTCTCAGCAAAAGATCTTCTAGCCCCACCATGGATTTCGTCTTTGCTCTGAAGCCTTTTCTCAATTTGAAAATCTCTGAGAGACTAATAATGAGACTGTTTTGTTTATAACCCAGCAAGCCCTGGATCTTTTATATTTAAATTTCTTCCTTTGGCCTACCTTTATTCTTCCATATTTTACTATAAGCAGCAAGAAGAAGCCAGGGGGCAACTTCAATACTCTGCCTGAAAATCTTCGCTAGACCATCCCATCCATTAGGTTTATTTTCACTTTCCTTATAGCCACAGGGCATAGTATTGCTGAATTTTTGCTACTATGCAACAAAAGATTCTCTTTCCTTCAGCTCCCAATAGTATTTTCTTCACTTTTTTTTTTTCAGTCCTCACTAGCAGCTTCCTTGAGAGCCATCAGACTTTTACTAACAGTCTCTTCATGACCCTTTTACATTTTTTCTCACACTTTCTTCAAGGTCCCTCCAGCTTTTTTTGCACCCGCCTCCTGATCATGAAGCTACATGTTTTCGGCTGTGCTATCTTAGGACCTCACTCCTAATATAAAAATCTAGACATTATTACTGCATAACAAATTGACACAAAGCTTAGCATAAGGGAGAATATAGGATCTAAAGCAACCCTATATTATGGTCCAGATTTCTCTGGGTCAGGATTTCAGAAGGACACATAGAAAAAGGCTCCTCTGCTTCACTCAGCTTTAGCTAGGGCTGCTCAAAGACTAGACGTGACATCATCTGAAGGCTCACTCACATATCTGTCAAGAGATGCTGGGAAGACTCAAACAGCTGAAAGCTAGCAAAGTTGGGCTGCTCAGGCACCCCTCTTTATCTCCATTTACCCTCTCCTTGTGAGCACTTCAGCATGGTGGCTTCAGGGAAGCCTCTCTGCTTATGTGTCAGCTGCAGACTCCCACAGCACGTTTTGAAAGAGAGGCAGGCAAAAGCTGTGTCACTTTTCCCAAACTAGACTAAGGTGTCGCAAAGCATGACTTCCGCTGCGTTCCACTTATTAGAAGTGAGTCACTGTGTTGGGCCCATAGTTATAGAAAAGAGAATTAGATTCCACATCTTGTGGCAGAAATGTCAAAGAATTTGGAAACAATCAGAAAACCAAGACATATAGGTATAATAGGGAAAAAAATTAAAAAGAACATGTAAGAGAGAGAGTGCAGAATTATAGGACACAGCATGGAAAATCATGGCCATTATGTGGAACAATGACATCACAGTTTGGCTGCACGTTGTATGCCCTTTGAGAAGTCTTAAGAGACATGATCAGAAATTCTAGTGGTATTATGCAGTGTCTCTCTTACCAATCTCACTATCTCTCATTCCCCAGAACTTACCCTATTTTTCTCTTCATCAGTGAGGTCACACTTATACATGTTCACAAATCAAGCCTGCCACACGGAAGGAGGGACTTAGACCCTGGAGTGTGAGCCTCTATCTCTCCGAACTGCTTCACTCCTGAGTTTTGAGTTTTTGAGACTGATTCCCTGACCCTTGAGTTTCAGTTCTTGTACATAGACCCCTGCTTTTATTTCTATTGCATTATTTTCTGGTAATTTTTTAATTCTGAATTATGTCACTTATAGCCACGCTAGACCCTCAAATTAGACTTCTAATGAGAGAGAGTAGTTTCAGTAGGGAGTATAGGAGGAAAAGTAGTTAATGCTTATTAAGTTCATTCTCTAGAGTAGACACGGTTAGACACTATGCATGGGTTAGGTTCCTTTATCTAGGCTGAACAACAAGAATAAGTCCATCTACCTGCATATGTCTTGGCAGGATTGGGATACCAAAGAGCAGGCTGGATTCACAGAAATTGCTGATGTCTCTGCAAGGATCATGTCTAAATGAGAGCTAGGAGAGACTCTTGGACACAAATACTGGATAAAATGGGGAGAGGTTTAGACTAGGGGTGTGTGTGTGTGTGTGTGTGTGTGTGTGTGTGTAGTTTACTGAACTTTGAATTCCATAAACATTGCTGGTCTCATATTCGCATCCCCAGTGCCTTGTTCTAGGTTTCAATAAATGTTTGCAAAATTGGAAAAGAAATGAGTTATTGGGCACATATGTAGGGAAGCCAGACACAAGACGATGTTAAACTTAAAATCTTATCTGCTGTGAGAATTGGGTCCCTATTGTTAGGATTGCTTCCAAAGTCAGAACCATGACTGTAGTTTGCAGAGCTGTCCTACAAGAAAGCAGGGGAAGGATCAGAGTCCTTGCCTTTTTCTTGTTATTCTCCTTAAAAACTAACTTCTCTTAGTTCATGTTTCTTATGGACGGAACCAAACACAAATAGAGCAGGACATTACTCTTTCCAACTTTTTGCTGTAATTATGTGATTAGAAGGTGAGATCCCTTTACCTATCAGTTGCATTCGTCTATTCTACTATTTATCTAGACTGAATTCAGAGATTGCAATAATTCTTAGGCACTCAAAGAGGTCTGAGCTCTTTCCTCAGCTTAAAAAATCGAATCATCAAGGTAAGTTATAGAAAGATGTGACACTTAAGACAAAGGAGCAATCATATCATGGCAGATATGACAGAAATGGCAAGCTGTTATGATTTGCCTTCTACAGGATGCACAGCAAGATTCCATTTCCCAGCCTCCTTTGAAGTAAGATGTGCCCATGCGACTTGCTCTAGTCAACAGAATGTGAGCTGTCATTTGTAATAAAGATCCTCCCAGCTTGATTTTGTCTGACACATTGATTTTAGGAGGCTACTGAAGATGGAAGGTTACTGGGATGCTATACTGTCACCAGGAAGAGTGTTGCCTAAGTATTCAAATCCCTTTTTCAGAGATTTGAAAATGAAATATAAGCTTATATTATGTGAAGTTTCTGAGATTTGGGGTATATCTTTTATATCAGTTCCCATACCCTTAAATAATAAAGTAAATGTTCTTGGGTTAGTAAAGCCAAATATGTAACTTCTAACCTCACTGAGCTTTTCATATATTCTGGGAAGATAAGCATGACCATCTGACAAGTTAACTAACACCTAAGGGTGTTAATGTAGAAGAATGAGCCTAGTATAAGTTCTGTGGATAAATAACACTGTATGATTAACAAGTTCTTTGGAAGATGAAATATTAACTGCATTTTGAAAAAGTGGTAGTGATTTTATAGTAAGAAAGAAGGTAAGGAAGAGTATTTGAGGATATGATACTGAGGAAGGCAACTAACAAGAAGGGATATGTGGTTCAGACCACCATAAACAGACAAGGCTGGCTAGAGCGTATAGTGTGTGCAAGACATTAAAGAGGAGTATGGATATAAAGGTATATTAAGAGCAGACTTCAGAGATGCTTTAATACAATAGAATATTTGTAATTTATCTGTAATAAAAACACATTTTTAGATAGGACTGAAATGGTGAAGGCAACATTTTGGAAAAGGTGAGGCATGGGATAACTGATATCTAGAATATCAGTGAGAAAAATATTGAAATACTTGCCATATTGGCAAGAAGTGTCTAAACTAAGATGGTGACAATGAGAATAAAAACACAGGACACTTCTTCTTTTGCCTATGTGGAGTAATCTGTATGAAACTAAGCCTCCCACCATCAGCAACTACAAAACTGGGGGAAGAAACATGGGAATCAACTAATTCAGGCATCAGACAACAGACCAAACAAGATGGTGGTTCCTGTAAGAATAGAAACTTGTGCTCCAGGAGTGCCATGGCTCTCTGCCTGAAAATATTTCATCAACTATGGCATAGCAAGGGGAATCCAAGAAGAATAAAGTAATACAGCTAAGAGAGCAGAGGCCCAAATGAGAATGGAGCTGCTGATGTGGATGTAATCTGTGGAACAAAGCGTAGGAAATGAGGGAGCTATCCATAGGAAAGACTTAACAAGTCTGTGTGGAAGTTTCTTGAAAGCTATGACTTACTAACATTAATTCAAAAAGAAAGACAGAAGGGAAGATGGCGGCGTAGGAGGACGCTGGGCTCACCGCACGTCCTGCTGATCACTTAGATTCCACCTACACCTGCCTAAATAACCCAGAAAACCGCCAGAGGATTAGCAGAACGGAGTCGCCGGAGCCAAGCGCAGACGAGAGGCCCACGGAAGAGGGTAGGAAGGGCGGCGAGGCGGTGCGCGCTCCACGGACTGGCGGGAGGGAGCCGGGGCGGAGGGGCGGTTCACTGGCCAAGCAGAGCCCCCGAGTCTGGCTTGCAAAGAGCGGAGGGGCCTGACGGACTGTGTTCCGACAGGAAGTGCGACTTAGCGGCTGGGAGGTCATAAGTTAACAGCTCTGCTCAGAAAGCGGGAAGGCTGGAGGACAAAGGGAAGGAGAGCTGCTGAGCCCCCTGATGACAGAGCTCAGTTTGGTGGGGAACAAGGCTCTCGCCAGCGCCATCTCCCTCGCCCATCCCCCAGCCAAAATCCCAAAGAGAACCAGTTCCTGCCAGGGAACTTGCTCGCTACCCGCAAACACCCAACTCTGCGCTTCTGCGGAACCAAACCTCCAGCAGCGGATCTGACTCCCTCCTGCTGCCCCAGGGCCCCTCCTGAAGTGGATCACCTAAGGAGAAGCAAGCTAAGCCTGCCCCTCCTGCCCCTGTGCACCTTGCCTACCCACCCCAGCTAAGACGCCAGATCCCCAGCATCACAAGCCTGGCAGTGTGCAAGTAGCCCAGACGGGCCACCCCAACCCACAGTGAGTCCCGCCCCTAGGAGAGGGGAAGACAAGGCACGCACCAGTCTGACTGTGGCCCCAGCGGTGGGCTGGGGGCAGACATCAGGTCTGACTGCGGCTCCGCCCACCAACTCCACTTATACACCACAGCACAGGGGAAGTGCCCTGCAGGTCCTCACCACGCCAGGGACTATCCAAAATGACCAAGCGGAAGAATTCCCCTCAGAAGAATCTCCAGGAAATAACAACAGCTAATGAGCTGATCAAAAAGGATTTAAATAATATAACAGAAAGTGAATTTAGAATAATAGTCATAAAATTAATCGCTGGGCTTGAAAACAGTATAGCTCACAGCAGAGAATCTCTTGCTACAGAGATCAAGGGACTAAGGAACAGTCACGAGGAGCTGAAAAACGCTTTAAATGAAATGCATAACAAAATGGAAACCACCACAGCTCGGATTAAAGAGGCAGAGGAGAGAATAGGTGAACTAGAAGACAAAGTTATGGAAAAAGAGGAAGCTGAGAAAAAGAGAGATAAAAAAATCCAGGAGTAGGAGGGGAAAATTAGAGAACTAAGTGATACACTAAAAAGAAATAATATACGCATCATTGGTATCCCAGAGGAGGAAGAGAGAGGGAAAGGTGCTGAAGGGGTACTTGAAGAAATAATAGCTGAGAACTTCCCTGAACTGGGGAAGGAAAAAGGCATTGAAATCCAAGAGGCACTGAGAACTCCGTTCAGACGTAACTTGAGTCGATCTTCTGCACGACATATCATAGTGAAACTGGCAAAATACAAGGATAAAGAGAAAATTCTGAAAGCAGCAAGGGGTAAACGTGCCCTCACATATAAAGGGAGACCTATAAGACTCATGACTGATCTCTCTTTTGAAACTTGGCAGGCCAGAAAGAATTGGCACGAGATTTTCAGTGTGCTAGACAGAAAAAATATACAGCCGAGAATCCTTTATCCAGCAAGTCTGTCATTTAGAATAGAAGGTGAGATAAAGGTCTTCCCAAACAAACAAAAACTGAAGGAATTTGTCACCACTAAACCAGCCCTACAAGAGATCCTAAGGAGGACCCTGTGACACAAAGTACCAGAGACATCACTACAAGCATAAAACATACAGACATCACAATGACTCTAAACCCACATCTTTCTATAATAACACTGAATGTAAATGGATTAAATGCGCCAACCAAAAGACACAGGGTATCAGAATGGATAAAAAAACAAGACCCATCTATTTGCTGTCTACAAGAGACTCATTTTAGACCTGAGGACACCTTTAGATTGAGAGTGAGGGGATGGAGAACTATTTATCATGCTACTGGAAGCCAAAAGAAAGCTGTAGTAGCCATACTTATATCAGACAAACTAGACTTTAAATTAAAGGCTGTAACAAGACATGAAGAAGGACATTATATAATAGTGACAGGGTCTATCCATCAGGAAGAGCTAACAATTATAAATGTCTATGCGCCGAATACCGGAGCGCCCAAATATATAAAACAATTACTCATAAACATAAGCAACCTTATTGAGAAGAATGTGGTAATTGCAGGGGACTTTAACACCCCACTTACAGAAATGGATAGATCATCTAGACACACGGTCAATAAAGAAACAAGGGCCCTGAATGAGACATTGGATCAGATGGACTTGACAGATATATTTAGAACTCTGCATCCCAAAGCAACAGAATATACTTTCTTCTCGAGTGCACATGGAACATTCTCCAAGATAGATCATATACTGGGTCACAAAACAGCCCTTCATAAGTTTACAAGAATTGAAATCATACCATGCATACTTTCAGACCACAATGCTATGAAGCTTGAAATCAACCACAGAAAAAAGTCTGGAAAACCTCCAAAGGCATGGAGGTTAAAGAACACCCTACTAACGAAGGAGTGGGTCAACCAGGCAATTAGAGAAGAAATTAAAAAATATATGCAAACAAACGAAAATGAAAATACAACAATCCAAACGCTTTGGGACGCAGCGAAGGCAGTCCTGAGAGGAAAATACATTGCAATCCAGGCCTATCTCAAGAAACAAGAAAAATCCCAAATACAAAATCTAACAGCACACCTAAAGGAAATAGAAGCAGAACAGCAAAAGCAGCCTAAACCCAGCAGAAGAAGAGAAATAATAAAGATCAGAGCAGAAAGAAACAATATAGAATCTAAAAAAACTGTAGAGCAGATCAATGAAACCAAGAGTTGGTTTTTTGAAAAAATAAACAAAATTGACAAACCTCTAGCCAGGCTTCTCAAAAAGAAAAGGGAGATGACCCAAATAGATAAAATCATTAATGAAAATGGAATTGTTACAACCAATCCCTCAGAGATACAAACAATTATCAGGGAATACTATGAAAAATTATATGGCAACAAATTGGACAACCTGGAAGAAATGGACAAATTCCTGAACACCCACACTCTTCCAAAACTCAATCAGGAGGAAATAGAAAGCTTGAACAGACCCATCACCAGCGAAGAAATGGAATCGGTTATCAAAAATCTCCCAACAAATAAGAGTCCAGGACCAGATGGCTTCCCAGGGGAGTTCTACCAGACGTTTAAAGCAGAGATAATACCTATCCTTCTCAAGCTATTCCAAGAAATAGAAAGGGAAGGAAAACTTCCAGACTCATTCTATGAAGCCAGTATTACTTTGATTCCTAAACCAGACCGAGACCCAGTAAAAAAAGAGAACTACAGGCCAATATCCCTGATGAATATAGGTGCAAAAATTCTCAATAAGATACTAGCAAATCGAATTCAACGGCATATAAAAAGAATAATTCACCATGATCAAGTGGGATTCATTCCTGGGATGCAGGGCTGGTTCAACATTCGCAAATCAATCAACGTGATACATCACGTTAACAAAAAAAAAAAAAGAGAAAAACCATATGATCCTGTCAATCGATGCAGAAAAGGCCTTTGACAAAATCCAGCACCCTTTCTTAATAAAAACCCTTGAGAAAGTCGGGATAGAAGGAACATACTTAAAGATCATAAAAGCCATTTATGAAAAGCCCACAGCTAACATCATCCTCAACGGGGAAAAACTGAGAGCTTTTTCCCTGAGATCAGGAACACGACAGGGATGCCCACTCTCACTGCTGTTGTTTAACATAGTGCTGGAAGTTCTAGCATCAGCAATCAGACAACAACAGGAAATCAAAGGCATCAAAATTGGCACAGATGAAGTCAAGCTTTCGCTTTTTGCAGATGACATGATATTATACATGGAAAATCCGAGAGACTCCACCAAAAGTCTGCTAGAACTGATACATGAATTCAGCAAAGTTGCAGGATACAAAATCAATGTACAGAAATCAGTTGCATTCTTATACACTAACAATGAAGCAACAGAAAGACAAATAAAGAAACTGATCCAATTCACAATTGCACCAAGAAGCATAAAATACCTAGGAATAAATCTAACCAAAGATGTAAAGGATCTGTATGCTGAAAACTATAGAAAGCTTATGAAGGTAATTGAAGAAGATTTAAAGAAATGGAAAGACATTCCCTGCTCATGGATTGGAAGAATAATATGTCAAAATGTCAATACTACCCAAAGCTATCTACACACTCAATGCAATCCCAATCAAAATTGCACCAGCATTCTTCTCGAAACTAGAACAAGCAATCCTAAAATTCATATGGAACCACAAAAGGCCCCGAATAGCCAAAGTAATTTTGAAGAAGAAGACCAAAGCAGGAGGCATCACAATCCCAGACTTTAGCCTCTACTACAAAGCTGTCATCATCAAGACAGCATGGTATTGGCACAAAAACAGACACGTAGACCAATGGAATAGAATAGAAACCCCAGAACTAGACCCACAAACGTATGGCCAACTCATCTTTGACAAA
Source organism: Herpailurus yagouaroundi (assembly GCF_014898765.1). Taxonomy (NCBI): domain Eukaryota; kingdom Metazoa; phylum Chordata; class Mammalia; order Carnivora; family Felidae; genus Herpailurus; species Herpailurus yagouaroundi. Next base: position 298,407 of record NW_024412525.1, read on the forward strand.
GCAGGAAAGAACATCCAATGGAAAAAAGACAGCCTCTTTAACAAATGGTGCTGGGAGAACTGGACAGCAACATGCAGAAGGTTGAAACTAGACCACTTTCTCACACCATTCACAAAAATAAACTCAAAATGGATCAAGGACCTGAATGTGAGACAGGAAACCATCAAAACCTTAGAGGAGAAAGCAGGAAAAGACCTCTCTGACATCAGCCGTAGTAATCTCTTACTCGACACATCCCCAAAGGCAAGGGAATTAAAAGCAAAAGTGAATTACTGGGACCTTATGAAGATAAAAAGCTTCTGCACAGCAAAGGAAACAACCAACAAAACGAAAAGGCAACCAACGGAATGGGAAAAGATATTTGCAAATGACATATCGGACAAAGGGCTCGTATCCAAAATCTATAAAGAGCTCACCAAACTCCACACCCGAAAAGCAAATAACCCAGTGAAGAAATGGGCAGAAAACATGAATAGACACTTCTCTAAAGAAGACATCCGGATGGCCAACAGGCACATGAAAAGATGTTCAGCGTCGCTCCTCATCAGGGAAATACAAATCAAAACCACACTCAGGTATCACCTCACGCCAGTCAGAGTGGCCAAAATGAACAAATCAGGAGACTATAGATGCTGGAGAGGATGTGGAGAAACGGGAACCCTCTTGCACTGTTGGTGGGAATGCAAATTGGTGCAGCCGCTCTGGAAAGCAGTGTGGAGGTTCCTCAGAAAATTAAAAATAGACCTACCCTATGACCCAGCAATAGCACTGCTAGGAACTTATCCAAGGGACACAGGAGTACTGATGCATAGGGGCACTTGTACCCCAATGTTCATAACAGCACTCTCAACAATAGCTAAATTATGGAAAGAGCCTAAATGTCCATCAACTGATGAATGGATAAAGAAATTGTGGTTTATATACACAATGGAGTACTATGTGGCAATGAGAAAAAATGAAATATGGCCTTTTGTAGCAATGTGGATGGAACTGGAGAGTGTGATGCTAAGTGAAATAAGCCATACAGAGAAAGACAGATACCATATGGTTTCACTCTTATGTGGATCCTGAGAAACTTAACAGGAACCCATGTGGGAGGGGAAGGAAAAAAAAAAAAAAAAGAGGTTAGAGTGGGAGAGAGCCAAAGCATAAGAGACTGTTGAGAACTGAGAACAAACTGAGGGTTGATGGGGGGTGGGAGGGAGGAGAGGGTGGGTGATGGGTATTGAGGAGGGCACCTTTTGGGATGAGCACTGGGTGTTGTATGGAAACCAATTTGACAATAAATTTCATATATAAAAAATAAATAAATAAATAAAACATAGGGCTCTAGGCCTAGTCAATAAAAAAAAAACAAAAAAAAAAAGAAAGACAAAAATCTGAATAGCTATCTGCCTATAGAGAAATAAAACTCATTACCAAATCTTCCCACAAAAATAACTCCAGTTCCAGGTGATTTAATTGGTGAATTCTATCAACATTAGAAAGGCAATAATACCAGACATATAAATTCTTTTAGAAGCTAGAGAAGGAGGAAACTAATTTAGTAAAGAGCACAATCCTGATGATAAAACATGAGAAAGGTACTATAACAAAAGAAAACTGCAAACTAATATCCATCAGGAACACGGATTTTGCCTAGATTTTCAGCCAGATACTAGCAGGAGTCCAGTAACATAAAAAAGGATAACACATAAAAAACAGGTAGAATTTATCCAGGAATACTAGGTTGGTTCATTTGAAAGTTAGTAAAATTCACCAAAGTATCAGAATAAAGGGGGTAAATCATATAGATCAATGAGAGAAGTAATGTTGATCAGTACCGTCCATTAATGGACCCACATATAGAAAGTCCATTGATTTTTGACAGAAGTGCCAGAATTTCAGTGCTAAATATCTTCTCTTTTTCAGTAAATAATGTTGGAAAACCTGAATATTCATCTGGAAAAATATAAATTTTGACTACTACCTTACAACATATGAAAAATTAATTTGAAATGGGTCACTTACTACTTTTAAAAGTGAAAGCTATAAGACTTATGAAAGAAAACAAAAGGAAATCTTTGATCTGGTGGTAGACAAAGATTTCTTAGATTAAGAAAAAAAAGCAGCACTAACCCTCTGTGGTGTATCAAAGTTAGACTGGTAGCAGTGGATGCCCCTGAAGTTAGAAGTTGTATTATTTGGAGAAATATTAAAATTAAAAAAAAAACTGGATAAATTTAGTCTGCTTTTAATTATCACTATGTATTCACAATTCGAATAAATATCTGTGATAAAATATTCCTCTTGGGTGGGGAGGGGATCCTTTTGTATGGTTTAAGTTCTACATTACCACTATGAGGGTGCCTGGGTGGCTCAGTCAGTTAAGCATCCTACTTTGGCTCAGGTCATGATCTCATAGTTTATGGGTTCGAGCCCCATGTTGGGCTCTGTGATGACAGCTCGGAGCCTGGAGCCTGCTTCAGATTGTCTCCCTCTGTCTCTGCCCCTCCCCTGCTCATGCTCTGTCTCTCTGTCTCTCTCAAAAATAAATAAAAGCATTAAAAAATATAAAAAATAAATAAATAATCACTATGATTACTTTGAATTTTAATAATGCATATATAAACTTCATATTAGCTATTAATTACGTATCTTTTAGCAAACCTTATATTCTACATGCAAGTTAATTCATGCAATTCCCCATTATCCAGTGTGCTGTCAACAGCAATTCCCAGTTATCCAGTGTGCTCTCAACTGCCCCAAATCAGCTGCACTGTTCATGTCTGGAGTAATTTTGTTCTCGTTTGGAATTGCTCAAACTTGCATTGGGGCTCAGATCATGCCCCTGTTCCCTTTGATAGTACATATGCCTGTGTCTAAACAGCCTTGAAAAAAAATGATAGCAAAGTGACTGTAAGATCAAGAAATAACCTGAGCTAATTCAATTCTGTATTTTCTTATGAATTTTGAACTTTTGTGATAAAAATTTATAACAGTGAAACAGATTTCGAATTGTATTATATTTTCGCTTTTAAGTTAATATGTTAGTTCATAAATGAGACATTTTTTAATTTGAAAAACATTTAAAATAAAACATTTCTCCCTTTAGTTGATAATTATTTGCAATAAAACTAAACAGTGAATTAAGAAAACAGAGATTATAATATTATTAATTTCTGTGAAAGACCAATAGGTTGATATAAGGTATTTTTCTTTTGTAGAAAACCTACATTTATATAGGTAAAAACTATTGAGGCATTAATCCTTCTGTTTCTGTACTTTATTATTTGTTTCATACCTTATTTCTAATTAATTATTTTATGGTATATATTGATACATATCAATATATGCCAATAAATGTATATTATTTATACCTAAATGTATGTATACACGTACATACATACACTTTGTGGTACTATACTAAGAGAACACTAAAATAAAGAAAATGTGGTCTTTGCTTAAAAAAGAAGACTGTGTCCATACTCTTAAAAAGATAGTTGTTCTTTTTACCTTCCTCAAGCAGATAAGTCATACCTTCTTTAAATGTGACTTCTCTTGTGGTTTACATATAAATATATTACCCTGCACTTAACCTCTTCCTTTACCCAATGGAATTTGTGTTCAGAAATTAGTTACCAGGCAAACGAACAACTAAGGCTTGGCAAAAGACATATAAACCAAGTTTTTACAAGTACAAAACAATCATGTTCAATAGAAAATGCTTTAAAATATTTGTTCTCAATTTAGCCTATCGGTAAACTTGGTATATCAGATATTGTCCACACTCACAGTCTCTTGGCACAGCTTTTTCCAACAGATGCTCAGCACCTCAGCTGTTCTGACCATTGAGTAGACCTGGAAAAGAGAGAGAGCAAATATCCCAAGGTCAGCAAGGTGCCAGACACAGGACCTGGTGACACTCCTATCCTTTTGGAGTGGCAACTCATGGGCATCTTCTGCTTGGCTCCTGGAAAGGTCTCCAGTGTGACTGGACTCCAGTTGTCCATGGTAGAGAACAACTCAGACAACAACTTTGAACAATACCACCTTATACTGATTCTTACCCTTCCCCCATTCTTAGCACTTCAGTCTTATTCCTCTTATCACCTCCCCAAATAGATTACCTTCATGCAAGCTCTTGGTTCATTTTCTACTTGTTTGGTAGACCCAGGCTAAGTCATTTAGCTTAAAAAAAAAAATAGCAATTTTTTTTCTTATTTTAGAGACTCTGAACCAAGCTGTTCTCTATACTTCTATTTTTGTCTTATATCACAGAGACCATTTCCTTTATGTCTCCTGCTCACCAAACACTAACAATACAAATATATGTTTGCCTGTGTTTATGTGTGTCTACACACGTCATGAAAAAATTACATTTGTTATCCTGGTACTGAAGATCATCTATATTCAGGTCCCATTTACCTGTGCAATTCCATTGGCCATTTTACCCTGATACAAAGAGTTAATTAAATTCGAACTTTTTTCTTTACTTTCCTCCCTCAAATCTAAATTTGTTTTGCTTCTAAATATTTCTATTTCAATGTCTTCATTTTATCCAGTCGTATCTGTTTCTCACCACTTAACTGTACACAAAGCTTTAATATTTATTAGATATTGCATTGTATTATTTCCAGAATAAGCAAATGTCTTTACAAATAAGTAAGAATTTACTTACAAAGGCAAAGAAGGAGGAGAGAAGTCAAAGCCATTCTAGACAGAAGAATCTGCTTACGCGCGCACGCACACACACATACACACACAAGAAAGAAATATTTAAGAATATATTGATGTGTAAGAATCTGCTTAAACAAGGAAAGAAAAGAAAGAAAAAAGTGTGTTCAGTGAATTTCATTTTTAATAAAATGTTAAGGAATAAAGGTCCAAGAGAGTCTTGGGCTACTCAATTTTAAGATCTTTTACTGTGACCCACACTAAAGAATGCATTTTATTTTGCCATCCATTATGAGGACCAACATATAATTTCTCATCCAACCTGGGACATTGTTGAATGTGAATGAGACCACTAGAGAAATGGGGCTGGGGCACAGACATAAATGAGGCTTATCCTAGGCAAACCAGAATGCATACTTCCTCTAAAAACCAGTATGTGCTCAAGTGTCATCAGCTTTACGGTGAGTGATGCACACTGAAATTTCTCTTCTCTTCTAACCCACATTTTTTAAAGTGATATTGTGGCCGATTTTATTGATGTCATACTCACTAAGGATTAAAAAGCACTGGCTTAGAGGGAAACAGAGATATACTTGGAGGCCCCTACATTTATTCCCCACCAAGGACTGTAGATGCAGGTGAGGGGGAACCTTTGAAAGAATGTGAACACTGGAATGACCTGACTCTATTTATATCTTACAAACGCTGTTCTTAGAGGATGCAGGCTTTGAAGTTGACAAAACCAGGGGTTAAACTGGAGCAGTCTTTTCCCTGAATTCCCACTCTATTTAGGTAATTAAGCAGATCACTTGTGGAAGAATATTTATTCTGCTCAGTCTGGACAAATTAGAATTTTCTGTAAGTAAAAATGTAAATATATATATGAAAAAATATACTAAATTCATTGTAGTTTAAATGGATCAAATATTTCTCCCCCGCAGTCCATTTTCTTCTCTCGGTATTAAATGAAACTGCATATATCTTGGTCTCTTTAGATCGTTTCAAGGTATAACATTTCAGAGCTAATATATTCTACCTTCTTCAGCTTCCAAATTCAGTTTAGGTTTTGGTGTATAAAGTTTCCATTTCATCCTATGTAAACCAGAATTAGAGAGTAAGCAACAAGAGAATTCATATTTTTTCGAAATTGTGTTTCACTTGTTCCCAGGGAAAATGATAAAGCTTGATTTAAAGACTTTAAACTTTATTTGGATAAACAGGACAATTGCAGCTAAGGTGCAAGACGGTGTATAATAATGTACCCAATTATGTGATTTACTTCATGATTTGCATAAAGGAATCAGAGAAAAAGACAAGTGTGAGCTCAGGTATTCTAGGAAATCTTTGTGATTCTGACATTCCTTGGATATACACCTTCAGAGTAAGATGTGAAGGTAATTACTGCTGGTAAATAATTCAGGAACATGCTTGATCAACATTGATTCAACAGGATTATCCATGTCTTAATTCATTACAGAAACTCTAACAAGCAATAGATCTTACTTTTTCACACAGTTTTATTTCCTGTAGCAGTTCTTTGACTCATGATATATTGACACTGTGTAGCTGTATTTAGGCTAGTAATTATAACCAATAATTTTATAAAACACTATTTATGAACAATATAAAAAGCAAACAATCACGGTTAGAGCCTAAATAGCAATCAACAATTGGCTGAAAAATAAATGTTAGACACTTACCAAAATAAACCACAATCTGAGCCATAAAACACACATTAACAAATTTAAAAGAATAGATATCACCCAATGTCTGCTCTCAGACCATAGTGGGATTAAACTAGAAATCAATAAAAAAAGACAACTGGAAAATTTCAAAATGTAGAGATTAAACAATATGCTTCTAAATAACACATAGTCAAAGAAGAAATCTTAAAAACATTTTAAAAATATTTCAATCTAATGGAAATGAAAATGCAACTTATAATTTGTGGGATTCAGTGAAACAGTGCTTAGAAGGAAATTTATAGCATTAAATGTATATATTATAAAAGTTGAAATATTAAAATCAATTGTAATCTAAGCTTCTACCTTAGAAAACTAGGAGGAGAAGAACAAAGTAAGTCCACAGTAGGCAGAAAAAAAGCAATAATAGAAATTAGCACAAATCAATTAAATTGAAAATAGGAAATCAATGTGGAAAGTCAATAAAATTGAAAGTTGGTTCTTTAAGATCAAATTGATAAGCCTTTAGCCACGCTAACAGGAAAAAAAGAGAGACAGGGAGAGAGAAGAAACAAATTATTAATAGAATAAATTAAAGGGTCATCACAATGTGTTCCATGAACATTAAAAGGATAATAAAGGAATATTATGAACAACTCTATGTCCACAAAATTGGTAACTAGAAGAAATGGAAAAATCCTTTCAAAAATACAATCTGTCAAAACTCACACAAGTTTTTATATATTATATATTATATATATTATATTATATTATATTATATTATATTATATTATACTATACTATAGTATGCAAGTTTGCATGGTACAAGGTTAATAAAAAAGCCAATTCATTTCCTATATACCAGAAATGATAGGTAAACTTTGAAAGTAAAAAACAATATCATTTACATTAACATCCAAAAACCCTGAAATAATTAGGCATATATTTAACTTAATATGTACAAAATCTATATGGGAAAAACTGCAAAACTCTGATAAAAAAATTAAAAAGGGCTAAATAAGTAGAGAGATAGTCCATTTTCATGTATAGAACGACTCAATATTGTCAAGATGCCAATTCTTCCCAAATTAATCTATAGAGTGAATGCAATTCAAATCCAAACCTTAGAAAGTAATTTTGTGGATACTGGGGCAAATATAAGTATATAAAAGGTACTACTATACACCTATTAAGATGGTCAAAATCTGAAACACTGACAACACCAAATGTTGGTGAGGAGGTAGAGCAACTGGAACTCTCCTTCAATGCTGGTGGGAATTCAAAATGCTACAGCTATTTTGGAATGTAATTGGTAGTTTCTTACAAGATTGAACATATTATTACTATATGATCCAGGAACTGGGCTCCTTGGCATTTTATTCAAAGGGGTTGAAAACTTATGTCCACATAAAAACCTGCACACAGATGTCTATAGCAACTTTATTCAGAATTGTCAAAACTTGCTATAAACCAAGATGATCTTCAGTAGGTGCATGGAAAATACATTGTGGTACATCAAGACAACGGAATATTATTTAGCACTAAAGAAAAATGAGCTATGAAGCCACACAAGGACAAGGAGGAACCTAAAATGCATATTACTAGGTGAAAGAAGCCAATGAGAAAGGGCTACATATTGTATGACTCCAACTATATAAAATTCTGGAAAAGGCAAAAAACATGGGGACAGGCAAAAGATCAATGATTGATAGAGGCTGGCAGTAGGGGCAGGGTGGGATGAAAAAGTGAAATACAAAGGATTTTTGGGGCAGTGAAAATACTCTGTGTGACACTCTAATGATGAGTAGAAGTCATTACACGTTTTTCCAGATCCATAGAATGTACATCACTAAGTGTGAACCCTAATGTAAACTATGGATTTTGGGTGATTATGATGTGTCAATGTAGGTTCACCTTTTGTAACAAATGTGAACAAATGTAGCAGAGACTATATGGGAAATCTCTGTACCTTCCTGTCCATGTTGCCATAAATTTTAAACTGCTCTTAAAAAATAAAGTGTTAAAAGAAAGTAACAGAAATCAATCTTTTCTGTAAATACAAAGATGATAACAGAATAAAGATCCTAAAGAAAATACTCATGTCTGGGGATTGAAATGACTGGGGCTCAGAAGAATAGGGGCAACTATTTTCATTATCAGCTTTTGAGCATAATTTGACTGTTTTAAATTAAATGTACATATTACATTGATTAAACCAAAATTTTTGGAAGATTATGTGAATTTAAATAGAATATAGTTATAGACATTTAAAACACTTCTCATAATTCAATAGGCTGTCATACAATGAAGAAGTTTAAAAAAAATCAGGTCTGATACATTTACCTCATTCATCATTCTATTATACAACTTTTTAAAAATCTTTCATAATTTGGAGACAATATTTGTAATCACAGTGAAAGACAGCATAGTTGGTCTTAGATGCACAATTCTTTCACAAGTTAGAACAAGGCAATCTTTAATTTAAGAATTAATGTTTAACAAACAATAGTTTATATATTTCACTTAAGGGCAATAAATTATTTTGAGATAGGTTTTGTTAACTTTAAAAAAATAAATATGCATTTTTACAAATCAAATATTTAACCAGGGTTTACTACAGAGAGGAGGTAACCTTTCTGGCTAGATATACTTTGGATTTGGTCAGGTTAAACTTAATACATACAAAACACAATAATCTAGAGAATGTTCTGCTTTATACATTTTTTAAAAATTAGGATCCGGGGCGCCTGGGTGGCGCAGTCGGTTAAGCGTCCGACTTCAGCCAGGTCACGATCTCGCGGTCCGTGAGTTCGAGCCCCGCGTCCGGCTCTGGGCTGATGGCTCAGAGCCTGGAGCCTGTTTCCGATTCTGTGTCTCCCTCTCTCTCTGCCCCTCCCCCGTTCATGCTCTGTCTCTCTCTGTCCCAAAAATAAAAAAAAAAAAATAAAACGTTGAAAATTAGGATCCATGAATGACTAGTTAACAAAAATTTTGTATTAAAGGAAATTCTGATATAAATGGAATTATTTTATTATAAGCATCTAGAGAACAATGAAAACACAGCAAAATTGTACATCCTAGCTAAAGGTGAGTGTGTGCATCTTGTTTGGCAGACTTCAGCTGACAAAAACTCCTAATTCTATTAAATTATATTGGTTCATGTCCATACAGGAAAGGTTTATGGGAAATAAGAAATATTATAGAGAAAACTATTAATATTTTCTGATAGCATGTAACACTGCTACAGGGTAAAGGATAATGCCTGGATTCTTTTCCTTTCCTGGCAAAAAGGCTCTGCCTCAGAATATTCATCGGCAGTAGGAACAAAGCTTACTTTGTGAAACAAATAAATTCAGTCTATTTTTGTTTGTTTGTTTGTTTGTTTGTTTGTTTTACTTCAGTGGATTCCTCACCAAAGAAGATCCTTCCTGCTACTTCAACATAACAAATTTCTGATTATGAAGAGTAAGAAGTACTAGGCTTTTATGCCCTTAGATTGAGGAACATTATTATGGTTAGCTGTAATGTCGGTTTATACTGAATTTTATTTTTTCCTACGCAAATTAAGTTGCAAGATTTTGCTTTAAGTCCAAATCAGATGAACTGAGCCTAGCTGTAACTAATACATCTAGCTAACTCTAATTAAATATTACCTAAGGACTTACTGTATAATGGTAAATTAGTTTTGTAATATCTAGCAATCACTCTTTTACTATTCTTTCTCTAAAAATAGTATAGAAAACATTTTTCTGTTGCTGGATATATCATTTATTTACAGAAGGCTTTCACTGGGGATTTTATAAATGGGGCGGGGCGGGGGAGCAAAAAAAGCATAAATTAGGAGTTAATTCCTATATTTCTACCGTGAAGCCTAAAGTTAATTTCCCTGTATCATAAATACCACACTGGTTTTGAGGCTGTAAATAATTCTGTGATCACTCCTCACATACTTTCCTCTCGGATATATATATTTTTTCTACTTCATATCCATTGCTCAGATTAGCTATTTTCTTTGAATTTTATTATAGTAGACACATTGGGGTTGGCTCGTGCTTGTTCTATCCTTTCTTGTTAAGAACCTTGTCATCCTGGTCCAATGGCTTTGTATACGATTCAAATGTTTCCTTTCACAGAAGCAACTTTTAACCTGCAATGCAAAACATCATCATAATGGGACGGATGAGAACAAATGACAGCAAGATACCGCTGTCCCCTGAACTGTGGTCTTACTGACCTATTTACCAATTACAACTATCTCATTTTAACATTATATATTATGGGTACACATAAAGAACAGTAGATAACTCTTACACAAGTAGAATCCATACTAGTATGAGGGGAAGGTGACTCTAGTTCTTATAAAATTTACTAACAGGTAAGCATTCAGAACACAAATATAAGATTGAAGATCTGAATTAATCCGTAACTGTTTCAGCAGTATTATGGTAGATTTGATGGACTAGTTAGCATTTCAGTAGGCATTAATAAAACTATTAATATTCTATGTATACTAGGGTGATGCTGTGAAATGAAGAATGCTTTTACTTTTCTTCTCAGCGGTTAACTGAATAGGATTCCAGAGGTATCGCAAATATTTCAGAGCAATGTTACAGGAGTCATTTCCTACCGGCAGGTTCCATTTTAGCAATGTGAGTGGTAAGGAAACCATGTCAATCTACAGTGTCACATCTTTGCCATTTCAAATAAGGCAAGTGCAAATAATTGTGTGTGTGTGTGTGTGTGTGTGTGTGTATTTGTCAAAATGGATTAAATGCTCTTTACACAATTAAGTTCAGTGAAGTCATCAGATGATACAAATAAGGATTAGAACCAAACCCCGTAATTCTCAAAGTTTAAAGTTATAGTGATAGGAACCAATTTTAATTATCTTTCCTTAGAAAGTGTCAATAATATCCTAAATTAGCTCAGAATTGTTTATACTGTAAAGATATTTTGACTCATAGAGTCATTTTTTAAAATTCTTCTCAGAGGCCTAGAATTGATGGAAATAACTTGTGAAATATATATTAGATATAGATAGTGTGTCTCAATAAGAGAAATGTGGACAATTCATTTTTGTTATGAATATATAAAAATATTCCAGAAGTAGAAGTTAGCTTTATGAACTTGTTAACTAAACTATTAATAATTCTCAGGCAATAAAAACATCTACCATCAAGAAAAAATATACCTTTCATTTTTGCCTAGAAAGGTTAGTAGTCATTGAAAAAGTAGGTCAGTGAAATAACTGGATTACTGAAAATAATCAGAACTGACAAGTCGACTACCAGAAGTCTATAGGCTATAGATTTTTGGTTTGAGTGTTTTTATAAAGATGGCATTTCTTGGGAAATAGATGAAAATTAATAAGATTATGCTAATTTACAGCATAAATTAAAATGTTTTATAAGACTAAGACCATTGAAGAATTTTACTGGGCACTGTTACAAAGTTAAGTAAAATTTAATCATTCTAATTATGGATTCAGTTTGTACTTCTCAAAATCAGTAACTTTCCAAGTCAGTTACCTTAATGCAAATATACTTTGGATGAGATATTTTATAACACATAAACTCAAAATGATCACAAAATTTCAAATACTATGGCATATTCTGAAGTTCACTCAAGAAGACAAGGGTAATCTAAGGAAGTGTAAACACAATGTTTTGTTTTTAGAACAATAGGTCTATATAGTTTTAATACTCCTGTGTAATTACACTTTACAAGTTTAGCATATTTAAAAATGTATTTGAAGGCTAGAACTTTAGAGAAGAGTAATAATGGATTTACTTATGCAGGTCAAGTTTTAAATTTTGTATTATTCGGAAATGGCTTCTTATGTTACTTGATGTGTCATTACATTCTCTGGATTTCAAGTTGATGGTAAATGTCTTTGCCCCCAATTGAAGATCCCATGTCAAACATGCTGTCTGCAAGAAAATGCGTCACTCTAAAGTGTATTTTAAATCTATTAATAAAGGCACTTTCCACCCTGGTAATTTGCATAGAACACAGTGAAGCAAGAAAGCATGCAATGCCTTCCAGCTAGATGCTAATAAGGCCACAGGGAAAAAAAAAGTTATTTCAAATATATTCTGCATAATACCCCATGTCTGTCTCTAAAATAGGCTGAAGATTCCTTTATTGCTTATACTGCAAAACTTTAAAACACTTTCAAATAAAATAATCTTTACCACTTTTCTGAAGGAAATTATTACATGGTGCTCTTAACTGATCTATTTTTAGGAGCCAAAAGCAGCAGGGTATGTCAGAAAGGGCTGCTTCATGAATTATGTATCTGTCCTTCTTCCACTTGGCTACATTCCCTTTATTTTATGAATCCTTGAAATCCTGAAAATGGTAAGATTTAGGTTGAAATTTTCAAAATTTCCTAGCCACGTGCTTAGTTGTCTAGCCACATCTTTCTGCTGGTCACTCGCTCCTAAGAGAGACATTCCAGACCTTTTCTACAGTAAGTATACTAAATAGATTCATTTTCTTAAGTGAAGGCTGTAGATCAGTTGAATTGCTTTTGTTCACATCACAGAGTTATTAATTACCATGTTATCATTTTCACTTTCCTAAAGTTGTACTTACAGGTTCATTCAAATTGTATGAGATTCTCAAGGCTTGCGTTGTATTACATAACCGATATTTTGTGGTCGGCTTACTGCTTTACCAGAAAATGACAACAAATTGTTGAAACTGAGTAAAAATGGAGAGTAAACTGGTTGTACAAACCCTACAACTCCTATTAGCAAAATTTTCTGGCTACAAAATTATAAACCCACATGCACAAAATTCTTCTATAAAACTTTGATTAAAAAAATAATCCTGCTAAAATCTGTGACTAATACTCTAGAAATGAGAGTCTTTTTTTCCTGACCCCGAGCTGAATATTGAACATAAAAATATTGATTTGCTCTTCACTCTCCCAAGAACATTGACTCAGATGTGAATAGGAGGAACCGTCTTACTGAAAGAACCTCTCCCTGTGCCCCCTGCATCCTTTTGTCTTTATCTAATTCCATCATCTCAGATACCAAAGACTCCCTTTCACAGAGGTTTGCAGTTGCTTGTCATGCGTGACCTTCTGTATTTTACCTTCTCCTTTCTTTGGCCCTGGAAGAGCTGAAAAGGAAAAAAAAAAAAGTAATAGTTTTCCTGCCTTTCCCAAAGTCTGTTCATGCTCAGTGCTCTCACTGGAGCAGGTCAAAGAAGGTGATACTCCTTTTCCATAGACTGTTTTCTTAACCTTAGAAGTTCACATTGTGCTTAAATAGTATATCAAATGTAATTTTAGCTTTTTAGCCATAAGTTCAGGCAACAACAAAACAAAATTTAAAGAAGCTAGTTCAGATTTATTATGAACCATTTTAAATGAAAGTGTTATAAAGTGAAAGTGGTTGTAAGACTTTTTACAATCACCTTTTTAAAGACTGAGATTATTTTCATTGACAATTTATTAGAAATATAATATTAACTAAAATAAAAGTGTACTCTTTAAAACATATTTTTTCTTGCAGAATGATTTTTCTCTTGTCAAAGCCATTTAATTGGCAACAAGTAATTCTCAAATTTCCAATAAATTTTCTGAAAATGTTTCCAAGAAAAGTAAAATTGGTACTTTTTTTCTATGCAAAATGTTAAAATTTTAGTAATTTCTGGTGATGTTAAAACATAGAAATAATACATCAAAACAAGTATTAAAATGAGCAGAAGTCAGTGATGTGAAAGGATAAGCCAGAGTGAGTAAAAAGGAAATTTACAAATTATGCACTTTTGTAATTTCAAACTTGTTGAAGAAAAGGAAGTTATCACTTGTTCACATTTACTTTATCTGTTAACTAATCTTTTGTGCTTTTAGAATTTCTTCAGTATTTCTGTATTCTAAGTCCACATATAGTTCCTTGTGAATATCCATTTTTTAAAGTTAAAACAAAACTTCAAACTAGGATGAACCATTTTTCAGATATTATAAAGTAAGTGATTTGTCATGAGCACTTAACTGATGGTTTTAGAAACTTTTCATCTTCTTTCATTTCTCAGAAAAAAAAAAGTGTAATCTGTACAAGACAGAAGTGTCCCTTTTGGTCCCAACCAATCTCTTATCCTTAGAGTGGTTACCTTTAGTGCATATAGTAAGGTATCTGTTATGAGACATTTACATATTATTTATGAACTCCAAACCAGCTACTAACCTGATGTCCAATGATTCATGTCACACAACCTATATTCCAACAATGCTTAACTATTCTAGAAGAAAGAACATTAAAGTTTTCCAAATCAACCTAATATCAACATAAGTATTCATATCTATTGATAAATATTCTCTTTAAATTATTAAGTTGGGTCGGGGCACCTGGGTGGCTCAGTCGGCTGAGCATCTGACTTCGGCTCAGGTCATGATCTCAGAGTTTGTGGGTTCGAGGCCTGCGTCGGGCTCTGTGCTGACAGCTCAGAGACTGGAGTCTGCTTCGGATTCTGTGTCTCCCTCTCTCTCTCTGCGCCTCCCCCCCCAGTCACACTCTGTCTCTCTCTCCCTCAGATATAAACACTAAAAAAATGTTTTTTAATTATTAAGTTGGAATTATTTTCAAACTGATTTGTAAATTATATATTATGCATTGCCTAAGGGACTCATATTTCTAAAACAATAAAGTACCTGTGGTTTATTAGATTACAAGAATTCATTATGTACTGATAGTATGTACCTCCTTCTCTACCTTAATTTTTGCTAAATTAAAATGAACCAAAGAAAGAAAGCAGAGATTTGTAAAAATGTTTTATAAAGGAAAAAAAAAAAACCACACTGCAGCATCACCATGATCAAGTGGGATTTATCCTTGGGATACAAGGATTCCTCAACATATGCAAAATGATCAATCTGATAATCATATTAAGGCAGAAAAAAAATAATATGATTATTTCAATGTATGCAAAAGAAGCCATTTGACAAAACAACATCCACTTATGATTTTAAAAAAAGTCTTAAAAAATTGGATATAGAAGAAATGAACCTCAACTTAATAAAGGCCACACATGACGAGCTCATACCTAACGTCATGCTTAATGGTGAAAGCTTTTCCTCTAAGATCAGGAACAAGACAAGAATGCCCACTTTCACCGCTCCTATTTAACATAGTGCTGGGAGTCTGAGCCAGAGCAGTCAGGCAGGAAAAAGAAATAAAAGATATCTGGATTGGAAAGGAAGAAGTAAAATTGTCTCTCTTTGCAGATGACATGGTATTACATATAATAAATCCTAACAACTCCACCAAAAATTTTTAGATCTAATCAATGTATTCAGTCAAGTTGCAGGATAGAAAATTAACATAAAACATCAATAAAATTTCTATACACTAACAAGTTATCTGTAAAAGAAATAAGAAAAATGATACCATTTACAATAACATCAAAAACAATAAAAACTTAGGAATTAATTTGACTAAGAAGGTGAAAGATCTCTACACTAAAAAACACAAAACACTGGTGAAAATAATCAAAAAAGACACAGATAAATGGAAAGAATCTTGTGTTCATGAACTGAAAGATTTAATACTTTTAAAATGTCCCTGCTACCCAAAGCCATCTATAAATCAAGGCAATTCCTATCATGACTCCAATGGTATTTTTTACAGAAGCAGAAAAAAAAAAAAACAATCATAAAATTTATATGAAACCACAGAAGACCCCAAATAGCCAAAGAAATCCTGAGAAAGAAGAACAAAGTGGGAGAAATCACAATTCTTGATTTCAAGCTGTATTTTAAATCTACAGTACTCAAAACAGCATGTTACTGGCATAACAATAGACATATAGACCTTTGGAATAGAACTGAGATCCCAGAAATAATTCCACGTATATATAGTCAACTAATATTTGACAAGAGAGCTAGTATTTCTCCAATGGAGAAAAGGAGAAAAGACAGTCTCTTCAATAAATGGTGCTGGGAAAATTGGATATTCATATGCAGAAGAATGAACCTAGACCTCTATCTTACACCACTTACAAAAATTAAGGTAAAATGGATTAAAGACATACATGTAAGAGGAGAAATAAAAAAATTCCTAGAAGGACACAACAGGAAAAAAAGCTCTTTGACATGCATCTTGGCAAAGATTCTTTGGATAAGACATCTAAAGCAAAAGTAACAAAAGCAAAAATTAAAAAAGTGGAACCGGTTCAAACTGCAAAGCTTCTGCACAGCAAAAGAAACAATCAACTAAGTGAAAAGACAACCCACGGGATAGAAAAAAAGTTGTAAATCATGTATCTGATAAGGGCTTAACATCCAAAAATATGTAAGGAACTCATACAGCTGCATAGCAAAAAAAAAAAAAAAAAAAAAATAATCTACTTTTAAAAATGAGCAAAAGTCCTGAATAGACATTTTTCCAAAGAAGATATACAGATAGCCAACAGGTACATAAAAAAGGTACTCAGCGTCACTAATCATCAAGGAAATGCAAATCAAAACCACAATGAGATGTCACCTCATGCCTGTTAGAATGTCCATTATCAAAAAGACATGAGATTTAAAAAAAAAAAAAAAAGCTGGTAAGGATGTGGAGAAAAGAAACCCTTGTGCACCATCGGTGGGATTTTAAATGGTACAGCCACTATGGAAAACAGAATGGTGGTTCCTCAAAAAAATTAAGAAAAGAAAAGAAAAGAAAAGAAAACCAACTTCCATATGATTCAGCAATTCCATTTCTGGGTATATTTCCAAAGGAAACAAAAACACTATGTTGGAGAGATTTCTACACTCCCCATGTTTGTTGCCACATTATTTATAACAGACAAGACATGAAAATAACCTAAGTGCCTACCAATGGATGAATGGATAAAACAGATGTGAGATAAATATATATACTGGAATATTATTTGGCTATAAAAATGGGAATAAATCCTGCCATTTGTGACAACATGCATGGGTTTTGAGGGCATTATGCTAAGTGAAATAAGTCAGACATAAACAAATACTGTTTGATCACACTTACAAGTGGAATCTAAAAGCAACAGAAAAAGAGATCATACTTGTGGTTACTAGAGGTAGGGGTAGAAGGGTGAAGAAATTAAACGAAGGCAGTCAAAAGGTACAGACCTCCAGTTACAAGATAAATAAGTATTAATAAGGATGTAAGGTACAACATGATAACTACAGTTAACACTGATGCACGATGTGTATAAAAGTTGTTAAGAGAGTAAATAGTAAAAGTTCTCATCACAAGAAAAAAACCTTTTTTTTTTTGTATCCATGTTAGATGATAGATGTTAACTAAAGTTGCGATAGTCACTTAACATTATATGTAAGTCAGGTCATTATGGTGTACACCTTAAACTTATACGGTGCTGTATATCAATTATATCTCAATAAAACTTGGGGGGGGGGGAGAGAACAAAAGCCACAGTAACCAGAAAGAACAATATGCATTTGAGTGGAAAGTTCAAGATTCTCTAATGTTCGGACTGTTGCTTAATCTAAGGCTAAGCGGGATGTAAATGTGATAGAAATAGGTGAGTTTGCAGTAACTTTGCTATCAGCCAAAACAGAGAGCCCTCTTTTTCTCAATTTCCTCATGATATTCTCTGTTACTAATCATCAAATGAAAAATAAGATTCTTTTTTGATATGCTATTTTCAAGTTGTAGTTTCTCTCCATTTGCTTATACAATCCATTTCTATATATTAGCTATTGCACTATGTTCCCTATTATGGAAATATAATGACAAAGCTGCTTATTATGCCCAAAGAATCTATCTTTCAAAGATTACATGGATTGTTATTTAAAGCCATTCGACAGGGGCGCCTGGGTGGCGCAGTCGGTTAAGCGTCCGACTTCAGCCAGGTCACGATCTCACGGTCCCGTGAGTTTGAGCCCCGCGTCAGGCTCTGGGCTGATGGCTTGGAGCCTGGAGCCTGTTTCCGATTCTGTGTCTCCCTCTCTCTCTGCCCCTCCCCCGTTCATGCTCTGTCTCTCTCTGTCCCAAAAATAAAATAAAAACGTTGAAAAAAAAATTAAAAAAAATAAATAAAGCCATTCAACAAGTTTATAAGGGAATAGAAACATTGTCTCTACAGTAAAAGCTATCAGCTTTGTATTTCTTACTATTAATCATAACAAGAGTATATTATATGTGTGTATAATTCAAAATCAGTTACCAAAAAAGCCAAAACCAAGTGAAAAAGTGGAGTTTAAATGTTGAATTAAATTCTCAATAAATTTTTGATGAATCAGCACAAAATAGGTAGAGACAATGAAACCAGCAGTTTGGGAATCAAGTTCTATTCTTTTTTTTTTAATTAACCATATATATGAATGGACACTCAGCTTCTTGCTAGGTCACCATCTCCCTCCATGACTGGCAACTGGGATCATGACAACTGTCCAAACATAAGAAACTGATAAAGGAATTATTCGTACAAAACAGCCCAAATCCTGATGTGGAAGGTGTTCTTCAGTGTAACACTGCATACCCTTCAGGGTGTGATCTTGCCCTGTCTTTTCAGTATGAGGCACTAGCCATGTTCTTTGCATTCCAGGTGAACAGGCATTCCGGGGCAGGAGGGCGGGGGGGGGTGGGGGGTGGGGGAGGATGCAGGTTGCTTCCAGAGGCCTTTGCTCATGTTGTTTCCTCATTCTCCCATTCCTCACAGGTCCCATCTAACCTCCACTCACAATGAAGGGCCAATTCACATGGTATCTTCTGTGTGATCTTTTTCTAGTCTCCACATTCCAAATGAATCACTCACCTGATCATACTTAGCCCTTTATGCTAATACTGTGCTAAGTGTGCATATCTCCTCCATTAATTTGTTAGCTTCTCAAAGGACTATGTATTAGTCTTCTCTGTCCCTTTCAGTACCTAGCATAGTGTAATGCAGTGCTCATAAATGTATAACAGTAGATTTGAATTAAAAAGGTATTGTTATCAACTATTCATTTGAGCATGGGAAAATTTACCACTCTTGCATCTTGCCCAAAGATCCATTTTAAAATTAATGACTTTTCGCCATTCTATCAGAAATAGTAATTTAACTATTGCAAACTTTTTTGGTCATGAAACAACTTCTTTGCAAACTGGTTTATAGACTGTAAGGAAATTTGGTTGATTTGATACCATTTTACATAAGGACAGCTTCCTTCATGGTGACATTGAAAAAAATTCCACAGAAAAGTCATGAAATCAGCCGCTTTCACCCCCGTGCCAGTGGCTCATGGTGTTTCTAACACGAGAGGAAGGAAACAGTTATCTCTAATTATGTCTTGTTCAATTGTGTCATTTAAAGCATTAACCTGTTTTTAGCAAGGCTGTTTTTAGACATTCTATCTTTACTAAGCAAATGCTGCTCTTTTTGCAGTCTCTTTTCCCTGTGGAAACGAGTTTGGATTATTTGCAAATCATTAACCTTAGGAAAAATTAAAATATATATTAGCCTCAATTTCCAAGAATTAGAAAGTGTTTGAGATTATAATTTATGGATAAACTCAGCAAATCTGGTGCTTCTAGAAGAGTGTATATAGAATGTGCATCTTAGAACTCCAGTGTTGTCAAACACGTATATTTGGAATATTGCTCACGCTAGCCTGCTCTCGATCTTTCACTAAACCAACAGCATATTAATGCCTGAGTGGTAATACAGTAACAAAATATGTTTTATATTGTTTTATTCTGGATTTCTTAACCTTGACACTATTGGCATTTAGGGCTTGACTATTCATTGTTGGCAGATGTTTGGGAGATGGCTACCTGTGCACTACATGTTTAGAGCATCCTTGACTTCTACCCACATGTGTCACGAGCACTGTCCCCTTTCCCCCAGTTTTAATGTCTCTAACGATTGGCAAATCACTCCTGGTTGAGAACTGCTAACTTAATCCAAGCCTTTTCCAAAGGCTTTAAACCAAGGATAAAATTTGTATTAACACCAAAATAAGGCAATTGGGGAAATGTTACTGGAAAGTACCTTAACTCTTTTTGCACTAATAATAGTCACTAGCTCTTATATATACCACTAAGTATGAGACATACACTCTTATAAGAACTTTTTGCTAAAATTCATAAAATTAACATCATAGTAACTCAACTATTTTAATACATGTTGCTTTCGGATAATTGTCTTACACATAAAGATAGACACAGAAATGCTGGTCTCTTTTTCAGTTTGCCTTAGACATTAAAAGTAGGGGGATCAAGAGAATAAGACAAGCCACAGGCTAAGAAAAAATATTTGCAAAAACCACAGCTGATACAGAAGGGTTATCCAAAATATGTAAAGAACTCTTAAAACTCAACATTAAAAAAAAATCAACAACCTCATTTAAAAGTGAGCAAAATGAGACAGGAACAGACACTTGACCAAAGAAAATACATGGATGGCAAATAAGTATATTGTATGTCTAGATTATATGTCATTAGGGAATTGCAAATTAAGACAATGAGATAACACTTCACACCTACTAAAATAACCCAAATCTGGAACACTAACAACACCAAATACTAACGAATAGGTAGAGTAACTGGAACTTTCATTCATTGCTGGTAGAAATGCAAAACGGTATAGCCACCTTGGAAAACAGCTTGGCAGTTTCTTAGAAAATTAAACATACTCTTACCATACAATCCAGCATTCGGCCTCCTTGGCATTTACTCAAAGGAGTTGAAAACTTACATATACACAAATAGCAGCTTTATTTATAATTATACAAACTCGGAAGCAACCAAGATATCCTCTAATAGGTGAATAAATAAATATCCAAACAATGGAATACTATTCAGTGCTACAGAGAAACAAACTATGAAAAAAACCTAAAATGCATATTACTAAATGAAAAAAGCCAACCTAAAAAGCCTGCATACTATATTATTCCAACTATATGATATTCTATAAAAGGCAAACAATAGAGATAGTAAAAAGATCAGTGGTTCTTGGGGTTGAGGAGAGTTGAGATGAACAGGTGGAGCACACAGGGTTTCTAGGACAGTAAAACTACTCGGCACAATACAATAATAGTGGCTATATATCATTATACACTTTCTAAGCCATAGGATGTACAATACCCAGAGTGAAACCCAACCCAGAATGAACTGTGAACTTTGGGTGATTATAATGTGTCAGTGCAGGTTCATTGATTATAGTAAATGTACCACTCTAGTGTGGGGTGTTGATAATGGGAAAAGTTGTATATGCGAGGTCAGGGAGCATAAGGGAACTCTGTACTTTCTGCTCAGTATTGCTGTGAACCTACAACTTCTCTAAAAAATAAGGTCTATCTGAAAAAAAAAGATGGAGAGGGGGTAATAATTTAAGCATGAAATCTTCAGGGATAACTATTGAGCATCATGGTAAAGTAGCCTGACTGCACAGAAGTTGTACTAAGTCTGCTTTCCATTTACAGGAGCTCTGAAGGGGCAGGTGGCAACTCTCAGTTCACACACGGAGGCCCACGCACATAATGGCTAGATGGCCTCATACTCTTCAGTCAGAAAGGTCAATAATAAATCATAGTGAAAAAAAGACAGAGGCAGAACTAACACTCTCTCCTAGGAACTCTCTGGATCATCCCAAATATCTTTAAAACGTCACCTTTCTTTCCTTTATTATTTTTCTTCACATATTTCTCTCAAATACTGAAAAGGAGAAGGATGACTGTAGGCCTCAGAAACTGCAAGAAGAAGGAAGAACTTTATTGCTGGGAAAATGATGATAGGTGTAGTTGAAATCTGGAGTGCTGTTAAATTTTTAACTCAATCTCCTAATTATAGCCCTCCTGACACTTTCTGTTTCTGAGCTCCATCAATGTATGGTGGAAATGACCTCAATACCTTTAGTTAACTAGATCTCAGGGGTTTTTTTCTTCATTCTTTAGTCACTTAAGTAAAGCATCTCTCCACCCTGTCTTTCCTGTAAAAGGTGAGGTCTCCTTCTTGAATCTGAATGACTCCCTTGGGGTTTGAGGGTCATTTACCTTTGGTTAGTACAGCAGATGGAATGTTGCATGCTTGGCTCAGGGCTCCTGGCTCAGTGCCCTGGGCTGTGAGGCCAGTTGCTTAACTCAGAGGGTGGCTTCAGATTCAAGCCTATACCATCTTTCCAAGGCCTGAGACTACTTTAGAAAGCTATGGATTACTGTTATTAAAATGTAGCTACAGAATCCTAGACCTGGTTTGTATTCTAGCAAGATGTAAGGGACTGGGGGTCTCAGGGGAACGAAGAGTAAGTTCTAATTGGCCATAGAAAAAATAAAGAAATTACATTCCTCCATACAGTCTGGTTAAGTATGGATAAATTTGCACGTCTCTAAGAGAATCTCTCTTCCCACCCTCCCCAATTCCATCTCCCCCCACCATTCCGTCTTTTATATGTTTTTTGAACCAACCATATATTTTAATAGAAATATTTTATGTAGGTATCTACTGAGTAGTATTTTGACTGGTAGTGGATGATAATTTGAAAGAACTAGTATGGCTGGGTTATTTAATATTTTAATTATTTCATGCTTCCTTCACTTTTTTCTTTTCTTTCTTTTATTCCCATTCAGTATGTAGTCAGCTCTGTGCTCAATGACTCAGCGGAGGGATGTGGTAGAAAACAGAAAGCAAAAATAGCTGCCATAGCTTTGTTCTTTTTTTAAAACAATTTAATTCACTCATTTATTCCTTCAATATATGGAACTCCTGAGAGAATTCTAAAACGGCAGCATCTTTTCCCCCTAAAATATGTTAGGAAAGTCCTGTCAGCTCCTAATATACCCTTATATTCATTTATTCAATAAAGAAATTTGTGTGTGGGTATGTTCCTGTTATATGCCAGAGCATTGCTGATGCTGGATGCTAAAGATAAAACAGCAAGGAGAAAAAAATCCTCTTTCATGGGGAGGGAGAGCCAGACAGTAAAAATAAAAGCAAATAGATACATGATAAAATATGAATACTGAATAAGGGATTGCCTTGATCAATTTTCCTTACACTAAACCCCAGGAAAGGAAAGAAAAGTTGGGACACAAACATGAAGACAGAAAAAACAGAAAAGAAAAAGCTTTTCCTTAGAGAATGCTCTTTCTTCAGATTAAGAGAAAAAGGAAATTGATGAAAGAGTTGATCTTTTCTTTTTTGAATGTACCACAGTTTATTTTATTTCATTTTTAGATTTAATTTTATTTAAAAAGCTTTTTTATTTGAGTATAGTTAACACGCAATGTTACACTACTTTCAGGTGTACAACAGTGATTTGACAACTATACACATTAGCTCACCACAAGTGTAGCAACCATCTGTCACCATACTATTGTATGATTGTATTGTATGATTACAATATCATTTACTATCTTCCTTATGCTGGGCCTTTTATTCCCATGACTTATTCATTCCACAACTGGAAACCTATATCTCATACTCGCCTTCACCCATTTTTCCCATTTTCCCACCCCCAAGAGAGCTGGTCTTGATGGCAGAAGGCATCTCATCTCCTATTACCTAGAATAGTACATCAAAAAAGAAAAAATGGCTTCACGTTGCTTCTAAGTGGAGAATAAGCCCTCTCTCCAAAATTCTGCTGATGAACCAGGCATATAGGCCAAAATGATGTGGGATGCAGCAGCTACCTGTGTGGCCTGATGACCAACAACCACATGGGTTATCCCCAACTCCTTGATACTAAATAAGATCTCAAAACTATAGCACAATCCTAAATAGATGGATCTGAAGAAGGAATGGGATTATGGAGCTGAGGCATTTTGTTCCTCCAACAGTCTAATGGACCTGGGGACTGAAGTGAGAAATTAATTTATAAAAATAAAGTTATAAATCAGTGCTTGTGATTTCACAGACTGAGATTCATATCTATTATACCAGTACTATGCCTGGTTAATCTGTCTTGACATCTTTCTACCTCTTAACGTCACATTAAAGCGTTGTCGAGTTCTGTGTATGTAAGTATTTCTCACAGTTTATTGTTGCCTATCTTATTTACTGTTTCCTTGGTTTATCTCTGTGATTTTCTACACAAACTCCTTGGTCAATGTTCCTGTATCCAGTCTTAATGTACTTCAATCAATATAATACCTGGAATATTTTATTTAAAATCCATATCTCACAATGTTACTCCCCTATTTCACCCCTTCCGTGATTTCTATTTGCCACAGAATCCATAACATGACCCAAGAGCCCTCCATGGATTCTATTCTCCAGTCTTCTCTAGTTTTACCTTCCTCTCCATCTTTCATTGGGGTTTCTTCTCCAGCAACATTGAATGACCGCATATTTTTCCTAGCTTCAGTTTCTTTGTATATGCTCCCCTCTTTGCTTGGAATAACCCCCCCCCCCCCGGGTGGGGGGCGGGTTTTGTCTACTCCTACTTAGCTTTTAACATTCAAATCAAGCATTCCTTCCATCAGGAAAGTCTCTGATCTCACATAGCCCACCTCCTGGAGTACGACTATAATTTATGCACATAAATCCATTTCATATTCTACGAACGTCTAATTATGTACATGTCTCTGACCATAAACTGTGAGCTCTCTGAAGACAGGAACCAGGCTCACCTAGTGAGTCTCCATTGCCTGGAACAATGCCTGGCCTATAATAGGCATTCAATTCATGTTTGTCAAACTAAATAAAATTATCTACACAGAAATCTGGCAACACTTCAGAAATCTTTCATCAGGAATCTAATTTTAGAGAATCCAGATGTTTCCAGACAAGCAAATTAATGTTCCAGTAATTCTTCAGGGACCATCAATGTATATACTTTGTCTGATCAGTTTAAGGACTTATCAGATGCTGCCTCACAGATGGGAACATGTAGAGCTGTTCCTGAGGCAAGACACTTTAATTATGTGGATATGCCCTTCAGATCTATAGTTGTGCGATCAAATCATGATCATAATAATAGCAAGAGTCCCTTGCATTTATATAGTATCTCATGGTGTGCAAAGAATTTCCTTACGTATAATAGCCCCAAGAGGTAAACAGGGTAGGCATTATTATCACCACTTTATACATGAGTAACTGAGGTTCAAAGAGATTAAGTGTGTACCTTAAGATCTCACACCTATTAAATTGCAGAGCCAGGATTGAACAGACTTGTTAATCTTTGATTCATGCTAACTTTAGAAATTTAAGTCAACAACCACGTCTTCCAGAGAAACTAGGAATTTCCAATGGAACTGACTTTTTCTAATTTTATTTTTTTTTAACGTTTATTTATTTTTGAGACAGAGAGAGACAGAGCATGAACGGGGGAGGGTCAGAGAGAGGGAGAGACACAGAATCGGAAACAGGCTCCAGGCTCTGAGCTGTCAGCCCAGAGCCCGACGCGGGTTTCAAACTCATGGACCGCGAGATCATGACCTGAGCTGAAGTCGGACGCTTAACTGACTGAGCCACCCAGGCACCCCTGACTTTTTCTAATTTTAAAACTAGATGTAGGATAAACCTACAGAAAAATAAAAAACAGGTAAAGATTTCTGTTACATACTGCTGCTTTGAAGTTCTCCAAATCAATCAGTTAAACTCAGGTCAACTTATAGTAAATAAGTAAGTAATAGATGGTAACGGCTACTGGACATGTGATGGCAATGTAATGGATAGCTAGCTGTTTTCAAACCTGAACACAGAAATTTCACAGTTAAATCAGGACAGAAAACTCAAAGTCTTTGGGGAGTTTCTCAATCTCATTTTTTGTGTCTTCTCTCTGACACTATAAATTTAAAGCAACTAATCACCTGGTAAATCTGTTCTGTGCCCATGTCTTATTTCTTTTCTTAGCTGTCAAATGCCATAAAAGTAGCATTAGTATCTTACTCAGTCTTATTAATTTATTCAACAAACATAAATTAAATGTCAATGACGTGCCAAGATTCTGAGTTATTCTGGCATTACCAATATGAGTAAAACCTAAATAGTTTCAGCTCTTTGTGTAGAGCATATAATCCACTGGGGGAAACAGATGATAATAAAAGCAGTGTCCTTGCAGGTTATAGAAGTGTGTGATATCATAGCTATTGCCCAAAGAAGGAAATAATCAGCTCAGCTTGGAGAATTCCAGTAACACAGCAGAGAATATCCATGTCACTCTTGAGCTTCAATTTCACATGTCACCAAGAACATGGCATAAAGTAGGTGTCAATAAATATATGCTGGTTGATTAATAACATAACTTGGTCCCAGTTATTTATCAAATCATTATATTCCCTCTCCTAGAGAAATTAACCTTATAGCTTCATATGAGTTTGTAAAATTAAGTTTATATATTAGAGAAAATTCAAGCATCTCAAAAGAGTGGGTATGATGCTCAAGGCAAGACATCCTTCCAGCTACATTTGGGAATCACCTGCATGCCTGTGAAAATGGAAGTAAGCTTAGTTTCACAAGTTCTTCAGTCTGAGTAAATGTTTAGTCTCTTTTCAGGGGACTGAGTCCCTCCTACACAGAGAGGTTTGTCTCTTGCCCGACTTAGGTCTTTTCTCTACTCTATGTTCTAAGATCAAAAGTGTAGCAAATAGAGCTTCTTCCCACCTACCCATTTCTAAGTCAGATGAGTCAATGTGAAACAATAGAAGATTGATGATTATTTAAAATATTGTGTAATATCTTAGAGTTAACCACAAAATTAAAATCTTTAGGCCTCCTTAATTGGCTTCTTTAGGTGAAGTCTAGTAAACCAAATTAACTATCTCTTATACTTTTCCCCTTTATTAACAATCCATGAGCATCTACTTTAAAATACATCTTTTTGGTAATATTTTTAAAAAGATGTTAAAAGAACAAAAGCAATTCTCATTTTTTTAAAGCTTCATGTTTCCCAAAATGGAGTCAAAATCTTCTGACAACCTATATTTGTGGTTCCAGGAAGTTTAAATAGAAATATTTGTGTTTAAAGTCTTTAATAAATCCCCAGTGGAGCTATAGTCCTCTGGAACAAATGTGAAATATTTTCTGCCCTTTGGGTATATTTGTTTTGTACAATCCCTATTTTCAGCATTTCATAGTGAGACTGATTCTAGTGCTATATACTAGCTGCCTAGTATCCATAAGTCTGCAAACCCAGCTCACATATAAACACTGCGTTGGATGCCTACAGGTTAAAATTGTTCATCCTTTTCCTTTATCCTCCCTCTCACTTCTTATCCCACCTCCCAACCCAAGTTTCACAGCCTGAAAAACAGAGATCAAAAGACTGAAATATTAGTGATATTTTGGAAGGAAGAATAGATGGAATCCAAAAGAATAAAAACCTTTATCTGATTCTGGCAAACATGACCAATTTTAACTTTTAGTTTGATGATTCCTGTCAAAATATTTTTCAAAAAATGTGTGTAAATTATTGTAAAATAATTAGTTACTACTTATATAGAAAAAGCGTCATAAAACACTTGTTCCCCCAAAAGTCTATGTGAAAATCTAAAATACAAATTTGTTGAATATTACTCTAAGTCAGTGAGGTAATAGTAGATAACATAACACTGTTTTCAATTTTTATCTAAGTCAGGTGAAAGCTAAAATGATTTGTTTCAAATCAAAATGCAAGTCAGTAATGTGACAGCTAGAATGTTCTTTATTTTCTTCTTTTTTTATGTGACTAAGCATTCATTTGGCATTATTATTCTATGATGAGTAAATTCAGAAGCAATATACCTGTGTTTTCATCAATTTAAATAAAGATGATTAGTTATAACATTACCTTAAAATAAATTCTCCAGTATAAATATAAGAATTTAACCTTAATGACTTAATGTTTCAGTCATCAAAAGTAATATATAACATACAACATAGTGGAAATAATATTAAATGACAAATCAGAAAAATCAAGATTTTAGTCATAGGTCTGCCACTTATTACTTCATGACCTAAGAAAATAACTAAATATTCATGTAAAAACAAAAAATAAAACAGGTGTATAAATTACAATTCCCTAAATATCTCATTGGTTTTTCATGGGATGCTAGTGTGACAATGTATGAAAAATTTCTGTTGTATACACTTTACACGTAATGAAAAGCAAATCTACATTGATTTGTAACACTTGTGACTGATAGAATCAGAATGGGACAAAGAAATGGGACATAGAAAAAATGGTTAAAACTTACTGAACTCTCACTATATGCCAATTATTAAGCACTTTACATCTACTACACTATTATTCCTCAGGACAACCTTAATCGTCATTAACAGATGAGAAAACTGATGTTAACAGTTCTTTTGTTCTTCCAACTTTTCCTTCTGTTTCTACACATGAGTATAGGTGACAGATTTTTAGTCATTCACACGTTAACACCAAGGTCTTCCTACAAAATAGTTTCTAGCTGAATGAGGCTAAATTTCAGGTAACAATATGCTACATTTTATTTGTAAATTTTATTACATGCTACTTCTAGACATCTATTTCTCTCTCTGCATCACTTTCCCTATATACATGTGTATTAGGTAAGTGACTCGATTTCTTTCAAGCTAAAAGTGAATTCATATGCATAATGGACTGCTGTATAATCTACAAATGTTTTTTATAGAAACTTTCCTAAATTATTATTTCTATAATTTATGAAACAAGAAAAATAAGAAGTATAACATTTTTCATTAAAAATACAATGTGATTAGATAGTTTACATCATCGGATACATTTTTCCTTGTTGAAAAATGAACAAATTATTTATAGTAAAAACAAAAGATGCCATTGGCTTTGGTTAATACATTAGTATAGTTGGCATTAAAATTCTGAATATAAAAATGCTTCTCTGTACTGATTTTAAAGTTTCTAATTTTGTGCTATTTAAATAAAAGCCAGCTACTCAGAAATTTTGAAATGAATAAGTCATGTTCTTAAATACCTATGCTGAGTAGTGAAAGGACAATTGAAGTAACCACTTAGTATGTTTTAAATATTATCTGAATTTGAATAAGTAAACACTTCAATTTTTACTCAGATGTCTCAGTTACAAGGAGTCCAAACTTAAAGTGAATATGTCAGTTTTAATAAACTTTACCATATTATTTGCAGAGCATTAAATCTCTACATAGTCCAATTAAAAAATATGTTCAAAATTTTATGATCTTATATATTCAATATTTATAGTATGTATTATAATATCAATACGATAACAACATCAACTTGCTGAGAATCTTACATAAAATGTTCATTCAACTAACCTATATGAATTCAATAGCAACTTGAATGAGCCCAGTACTGTGCCAGAGCCATAAGGACTATACAAAAACTTTAAAAGGCCCCCGCCCTTCTGAGCTTATGGTGAAAGAAGAAAACATTAAGAACATGAAAGGCTTCAGAACTGTACTATAGTGTATACAATTAAGTATAATCCCTAAAGGAGCTGTCCATAAATAGAATATAAAGACAAGAATCTGGGATGGAATAGCTTTCCAGAAACAAGTAAAATTTATGCCATCTAATTCTACAGAGCTTCCAGCGGAAACGAATTATAAATTCTAACATTTTCCATCTGAATTCATTCATTCATAAACATTTTTTAAAGATCTATTATATGCTAAGCTTTTAAAAAATTTTTTTCTTTAAATATATATTTATCTCTTTAAATATATTTCTTTATATATATTATATATTATTTTTATATTTTATATTTATATTAAATATATTTATATTTATATGAAATATAATATATTATAATATATAATGTATATCAATATTATATATAAATAAAATATAAAATATAAAAAATATAAATGTATTTATACTATTTTTATATTATATTTTTATATAAAATTTTATATTATATATAACATTAATATAATATATTAATGTTATATATAATACTATAATATAATATTTTATATTATATTATAAAAATATATATATATATTTTAAATTTAGAGACAGAGAACATGAGCAAGCAGGAGAGAGGCAGGAAGAGAGAGAGAGAAAGAGAGAGAATCCCAAGCAGGCTTCGTGCTGTAAGCACAGAGACCGATGTAGGGCTCAAACAGAGTGAGATCATGACCTGAGCCAAAACCAAGACTTGGATGCTTAACCAACTGAGCCACCCAGGCATCCCTTATGTGCTAAGCTCTTTTAATGCACTGCGGGGAATACAAAGATAATTAGCTAACTAGGTATTTGAAGAGGAAAAAAAAAATGAACAGCAGCAAGTATCACACAAGTCAGAATGTCTCAATTGGGAGAGGCATCCACTTTTAATTGAAGTAAAAGAAAGAAATTTCCAAGGGCATTTGGCAAAAAATTAGTTGCAATGGAAAATATGTTTTGAGAGCAAGCAGGCAAGGATATACCAGGAAGGAAGAATAAGAGCCATATAGGAAGAAAACATAAACTTATTTACCGGATGTGAAAGAGGTGAGATTAAGATGGCTTTTAATCAGGTAACTACGGACCACAGAATTCTGTCCTTTGCTAACCAACTTCTGATTCTCACAAGGAACAGAAAACATGTATGCACAGAGGTAATGACCAACCAAAACGCACCCTTATTTCTATAAAGCTGTGACTGCAAACAGTAATGCAATGTCTTAGTGAACGAACTTGACCTAGGTTGAGAAATCCTTCCCCTAGGCAAAAATCAGCCTGGACCCCAGGGCTAAAGCATGCAGAATGATGGATTGTTAGCCTTTCCCCAGTAAAATCATGCTCAGGACTTTCAATGACAGACAGAAATGAATATACAGAATACACCTGTGGAGTAAAGAATTATGAGAGTATAACCATCAGAGGGAAAGTGTGAACCAGTGCTTATGGCAATCTGTCTCAGGCTTTCTGAGACCAGGGAAGTTCTAAAAAGGAAGCATAAAACCTGGCCTTTTGGTTTTTCAGAAACATAAGAATCCAGAGAGCAAAGACAGAGACAAAGAGAAAGAGAGCTGGCTCTTCTGCAAAGATTACTGGCTCAAAAAAGTCTTTTTCAAATGACTCCATTCCCAGAAAATAAAGTTCAGTGGATATACTTTACCTTGACCAATTCATTTATTCAGCAAATACTTATCAAACATGCACTATTCAGCAGACATTCTTATAGGTCCTTGGGATACATAAGTAAAGGAAACAAAGATCCTTAAAACATATTGCAAGGAATTTAAAATTTCTTTTTTTGCTGTTGAAAACTAGATTGTATCATTGTTTTACATCCTCTACAACAAGCAGGACAGTTTTGAATACACATCAAAAATTATTTTCTTCCACATTATTCATTCATTTTTATATTATTGGGCATATGCCAGAGAAATGTGATCTTTGTGACTTTTTAAAAGGCTAAGGTTTACAAATTCCTAATGGTGCATTCATTTGTCATATGATAACATCTTAGGACTTAGAATCATCTCCACATATAATAAAGAATTCCTATACTCCTGAAACTAATATTACACTATATGTTAACTAACTGGAATTTAAACAAAAACTTGAAACTATATATAAAAAAAGAATTTTTCTTTTGTTTTTTAAAATTTACTTTATTTACTTTTTAATTAAGTTTTTAGGTTTTTTAAATTAAAATCCAAGTTAGTTAACATATAGTGTAATAATGATTTCAGGAATAGAATTTAGTGATTCATCACTTACATTTAACACCCAGTGCTCATCCCAACAAGTGCCCTCCTTAATGCCCATCACCCATTTGGCCCATCCCTCCACCCAACACCCATCTAGCAACCCTCAGTTTGTTCTCTGTATGTAATATCCTCTATGGTTTGTCTCTCTCTCTGTTTTTATCTTATTTTTCATCTATTTGCAATGTAGGCATGCACACATAAGTTTCTTTCTCTCTATAACTGAACTAATCCATGAACTCCCATGCTCTAACCTTCCCGATCCAAGATATTTATTCAATTCTCCAACTACAAGGGAACTACTCAGAGAGATGATCCTGCAGTTAGAGAGAAATTGAGACCTCAATCTCATTCCAGCCTGGGAAAACTAAATTAACCAGCAGGGATGGGCCAGCCAGTTACTTCAACAGAAGAGTAAAAAGAAATCACTACTTTTGTGGTTTTGGCCGGAACTCCAAGAGACTGTCTAGGCAAAGTATACATGAGTGTTTCCCAAGGACAAAATGTAGGCTATTCTAGAAAGAGAGTTGACCCTAAAGCCATTTTTCTTTCTTCTTGTTAGACTGAATGGAAGAGTAACAAGATTATAAAGAAGAAAGTCTGTTAGAAGGGATCACTGGAAAACAATCAAGGGTTAATTGAGAAAAATGCATCACCTGTGTCATGGGAGGTACCTGACAGTTCTAAGTGAAAGAAAGATCTTTTTTAATTTTTTTTCAACGTTTTTTTATTTATTTTTGGGACAGAGAGAGACAGAGCATGAACGGGGGAGGGGCAGAGAGAGAGGGAGACACAGAATCGGAAACAGGCTCCAGGCTCTGAGCCATCAGCCCAGAGCCCAACGCCGGGCTCGAACTCACGGACCGCGAGATCGTGACCTGGCGGAAGTCGGACGCTTAACCGACTGCGCCACCCAGGCGCCCCAAGAAAGATCTTTTTTAAAAATCTTTATGAAGACACCCAGGAGAGAAAATATTAGCTTTAAGTACCTGCAGGAACAGATGAAATCTGTTCATCCTATGACAGAACCATATTTACCTGCCTCCCTACTTCCCTACCCCCAAATCTTGGGTTGATCCCAATAGGACTCAGAATCTATGGTTAGCCAGATAACCATGGTTATCTGGACACAATTAATGGTACTGTACACAATTAATAATGAGCTTTTATTTAAACTGACCATAACACTTATTACCTAGATATGATCACAGAAGTAATAAGCTTGTCGGAGTTTTCATTTAGGGGCAAAGAACCCCTGAATCACTAGTCACTGGAAAGTGTGTGTGGAGGGAATATAGAACTGTTCCTTTTTACTTCCCAGAAGTCTTGCTTCGTTCAAACTACAAGGATACACCTTAATACCAGATGGAATTCAGAATTAAGAGAGACTTATAATAAAATCAAGGCTTCTGGATTTACACTGTCCTCTAGGCCTTGCTAGACTCCATTGAGGTGTCTTACTTTGCTCACTTCTGGATTGGTGAGGAACTCTGCTGAAGTAGCTGCTGAAGTAACTCACTACCTTCTCACTCAACATGGGAAGTGCACATTAATCACTTCAGGAAGAGCTTAGTGGCCTCTGCCTATTTAGCTAACAATCTAAAAACAAATGGGGGAAGCCTCATTAGTGGAAGACCTCTTGGCTCTTGAAGATTATAGGAATTCCTAAGAAATGGTGTGACTCCCATTCAGTGACCGAGTGGTATAGTCCACTCTGTAGCTCTGTGCAACAGCGTCATTTTTCTCCTTATTTCAGTTCCCATTCATATGCCTCACTGGGACAATTAACACATCAAGGTCTTCTTCACATGTCATTGGACCACTGGGAGATGGGCAAAATCAATCAATCTCTCCCTCTTTGTCTCTCTAGCTCTATCTATCTATCTCTATCTCTATCATCTCACTGGTGTAGAACAGTCTTTTATACCACTCCAACCAGGTAAAAGTATCTTTTCTAGAAGAATAGGCATGAACAAGAGAGTACAAAGATTGAAATTGTCCAGTATGTACTATGTACATATGTATGTACTATGAATTGGAGATAGAGACGAAAAAAGATTCAGATTAAGTATTTTTTAAATGTCTTCTCCATGAGAAGTAATACAATAGGAGACAGATAAACTAAGGCCCTGGCAAAGAAACAAGGGCATGGCTGGGAAGGCTTCATCTGAGGCAAAACTAATGGGACCTGAGTAGCTATTAGATGTAGGGGGAAAAAAGAATCAGATGACTCGGAGTTTCTTACCTAGTAATTGGGAGAAGGATCATGCCATTAGCAGAAACATAAAACCAGGAGGACAAGCAGATTTAAGTTCTGTTTTGAAGTGCAGAGTAGGAGGTATCAGAAGGGTAGCCAGCAGGCATTGGAAATCAGGCTCTGAGCTTGAGAGTGAGGTCAGAACTAGCAATCCACATTTGGCAGTTACACCTAGAGCAGTGTCATTTGAAGCTGTGGGAGCAGATGTGATCACTAAGGGAAGAGAGAGTTGAAAGATACGGCCAAAGTCAGAACGTTTGGTAGCTCCTATATGAAGGGGAACAGAAGGAATAATAACAAGTTAAAAAAAACAAAGCAGCATAGAGATAGAGCAATTTTTATGGAAGATATGCTTGAATGCTCCTTCAGAGACCTTTTCCTCAGACTTATACAAGCTGTACTGCATTCTGCAAACTGATTTTTAATAGACACGTTAAACACAAAATACATACCAATGAAATGCCCTGTTCTTGTTAAACAATAAAATGTATTTATGTAAATTTAATACACATCTTTATGACAAGTAACAGCTACTTTTTTTCAATAGTTGTCTTAAGTCAATGTGTTATTTCTTTCCATTTTTTCTAGGAATATGAAGTTAGCTTATTTCATTATCAACATTACTGGAAAATATGATAAAGTAGGAAAAATGGAGGAGCCTAATTTATTATTTATAGCTTGTGGTACTGTGTGGTGAAATAATAGTTCTCCCATCTCTCAAAGTTATCCTAGGATCTGGCAGAGGAGTGGACAGGAATGTAAAATGACTCATATGATTTAAAGACATGTTAAGTAACTTTACTCTTTCTTGTTTACTTATGTCAAATAAGTAAAATCATATTAATGGAGAACAGGAGGTGATGCTACATTTAGAATTGTCACCCTCACTACATCCCAATCTCTGAGTAACATGATAAAATATCAAAGAAATTGAAAGAGAATATAAATATCAATAAGATTGGTATAAATATTGCATTGAGAGCCACAAAGATTAAATGTAAGCACTTCAAATGATTTCCTTTTTTTAAATTTACAAATTATTGGAAATCCTCAAAAATTATATTCTCTAGATTTGGGGGTGTAAGTCAGAATAAGATAGAATTAAGCAGTGAATGGGGATAGAGGAAATGGAGGCAGAATGTCTGGACTTTCCTTTTATGAGGTGCAATACTACAATAAAGGAAAGACCTGGAGATTTTAACTTAATGAGGTGATGGGGTTGAGAAAAGGTCCCCTTCCTTCTTTGTTTCTCTCTTTTTTTTTTTAACCATCATAAAGGTTTTTTACTGTTTGTTGAATGAATGTCTTACTGAACGGATGATGTGAGTAACCATGATAGAGACGTTCGTGTCCACAGAGAATTACATGCACTTCCCTATTTCTCTAAGCCTCCCCTGAGGTTAGACTTGGTTCACATGACTTGTTCTAGAAAATAGACTCTGAGGAGAAATGATGTGTGTCAATTCAGGAGTGGATTCTCTATGATCTCTTTTCCAAAGCCAGGGTAATTTTGAAGTCTCATATTGATATGGTGGTATCACAAGATGGAAATTCAATGGATCCTCAAGCGCTGGATATATTATTTATCTACTTCTGCATAACAAATTACCCTCAGACAAACATTTTTATGTCGCAGTTCCTATGGGTTAGAACCCATAGGCACAGCGTGGCTGGGTACCTCTTGCTTAAGTTCTCACATGAGACTGCTGTTAGGCTGTTCTCTGGGGTTGTAGTTTACTCTCAAGGCTCAACTGTGGTAGAGAAGGACCTATTTCCAAGTGCGTTCATGTTTCCTGACAGCCTTTGCCATGTGGGCCTCTATGTAGGGTTCACTTATAACATGGCATTTGGCTTTCCTCAGGGATAAGTGTTCCAAGAGAAAGAGACAACACCCAAGATTAGAAACATGGTATATTTATAACCTAATTTTGGAAGTGATACTCTATACATCTGCAGTGTTTTACTCATTGAAATGAGTCAATAATTTCAATCCATACTGAAGAATAGGAGACAACTCAAGGAGATACAGAGGGGGTAAATATAAGGAGGCAGAAATCACTGGAGACTATCTTTAAAGCTACCTACTACACCAGATGAAAGAAAATACCCAATTCTATGGTCTAAATATTTGTGTCCTCCCAAAATTCAGATGTTGAAATCCTAACCTCTAAGGTATTAAATGGCATTAAGTGGGGTCTTTGGGAGGTGACTTAGACACTAGGATGGAGTCCTCACGAATGGGGTTATTGCTCTGACAAGAATATGCCCGAGAGAGCTCCCTCACCTCTTTTGACCTATGTAAAATTACAGAGAAAAGACAATGGACCATCAGTGAGGAAAGGGCTCTCACCAGACACAAAATATGCCAGAGCCATCTTAGACTTCCCAGCCTCTGGAACTGGAAGAAATAAATTTCAGTGGTTTATAAGCCACCCAACTTGTAGTATTTTGTTATAGCAGCCTAAAATGAAGAAGACAACCACCAGCATACAACTTTGCATGAATAAGAAAAAAAAGTTTATTTTATGCTATTAAGATTCTTGAGGTTGTCTGTTACTACAGTATAGCTTCACCTGTCATGACCAATAAAAGCTCTAATGGAAGACAGAACTGAATTGAACCACACGAAAGCAAATCACGAAAGGAGATGGAAATGATAGAGCATAATAATGCATCAAAGTTGTATTCAAATATTATGTTCATAAGAAACTTTTAAAAAACAATTTGGTATACTACTTTAGATAGAATCTTTAGTGTGATAGAATCTTTTTCCATGGTGATTATCTATGGCTGCCTATATGACTGTTAAAACATGTTTAGAGACTTTATAAACAGATGGTCTTTGGATCTTTCTACAGACTGTCAGCATGATAGTTCAAGTAACAGCTTTCTGTGATCTTCTCTACCTCTACTTCCTCTTTTTAGTTACCAAAATTGATTTTAATTTTTTCTCACACCTCAAGTTTTGATAATCTAAAGTAGGTCACTCTGTAGCATCTAAAAACTCACAGTAGCTCTGTTCAGAGAGGGTGTGAAGTCAGACACTTTTAAAGCATTCAAAGTGAAAGCCAGCACTGGGAACAGAAACATAAAATGTGTTCAAGTATTTCTCTAACAAAGCAAGATACAATCCAGTTCCTTTCGTAGGGTATAATATGATAATAAATTTCAATGGGATTTCTATACAGCTTAGGATATATATTGGGTTTGTAAGCTGTCTTAGCATTTTCTTATTGTGGTTAGCTGTTTTCCTGCACCTGTCATATTTCTGAGGGCTGGAACTTAGAGTCTGAGCCTCAAAAGTCATGTGAAAGAGAGATATTGGGTCAAATAGTATTCCTCCAATATTCACCACCAGTTGGAACCTATACATTTGGCCTTATTTGGAAACATAACCCTTTCAGATGTAGTGAAGTTAAGATTAGGTCATGCTGGAATAGGATGGGCCCTAAAGATATGAATGCTTATAAGAAGTAGGGAACTTGGAAACAGATATGCACAGACTCAGAGGGAAGGTACCATGTGAAGACAGAGGTGGAGATTGGAGTTACCTACAAGCTAAGAAATGCCAAAGAATGTCAGCTACTGCCAGAAGCTGAGAGAGGCATGGAGATTCTCCTGCAAAGCTCCAGAAGGAAGCAATCCGGATGATACATTGATTTCAGACTTCTAGACTCCAGAACTATGAAAGAATAAATTTCTGTAATTATAAGCTACCAAATTTGTGGTACTTTGTAATGGCACCCTTAAGAAACTAATTGTATTAGTTAGAGGAAGAGACATATGCTTGGGGAAGTTTAGCCGCTTGGCCTCACCCCAGCCCTGAATTCAGCCCCGCCCTGCACTAGCTCCAGCCTAGCCTCAGATTCAGCCCCTGTGTCAGAATCCCCTGTAGCTCCAGTCTTACCCCAGCCTCAGCTCCAGCCCCAGGGGCCAGAACTAGATGGAGTTCCAGCAGCCTCCCTCCCAGATTCAGAAGGTTGGCAGGAAGAACAATAAGGAAAAAAGCTCCAGGCACAGCCCTTCTCTAAAAGTTCCCTGAGCCTTTTAAAGCAAATTAGTTGTTGTTCTATGGAAAGTCCCATCAGTTAAATAGTTTCAAAATAGTCATGTGAAAAAATTTTTTTTCTTTCATTCAAAAGGCCTACAATGTCTTTCTTTCCTTCCTTTTCCTATGTCTTGTCTTTACTTTTAGGATTTCTCATCCTTTCCTTTCAAAGATCCTTTTTTACTTCATCTTTGATTTTAAAGTAAAATCAAGAGATTACAAATCTTAGAAGAACACACAGGAATAAATTATTGTGACCTTGGGTTAGGCAATGTTTTCTTAGCTATGACCCAAAAAACATAACTGACAAAGAAAAGAATAAGTTGAGCTTCATCAAAGTTAAAAAATTTTGTCTGCAAACTATACCATCAAGAATGTGAGAAAACAATCCATAGAATGGGAGAAAATATTTGCAAATCATCTATTTGTTAAGGAACTTGCATCTAGAACATATAAAGTATTCTTACAACTCAATAATCAAACAATAACTCAACTAAAAATGGGCAAAGGATCTAAATACATATTTCTCCAAAGAATATATGTAAATGGACAATAAAGCACATAAAAAGTTGCTGAACATCATTAGATAGACATTAAGAAAAATGCGAACTGAAATCTCACTGAGATACCACTTAGCACAGAATAGGATGACTCTAATCAAAAAGACAGACAACAACATCCTGTTGACAAGGATGTGAAGAAATCAGAACTCTCATACATTGCTGGTGGGAATTTAAAGTAGTGCAGCCATTTTGGAAAACAATTTGGCAGTCCTCAAAATATTAACTATACAGTGGCCATATGACTTAACAATTCCTCTTATGGGTATATATCTATGAGAAGTGAAAAATATGTTCACACAAAATATACACATGACTATTCCTATCAATGTTACTTATTATGACACTCAAAAAGTGGAAACCACTGAATGTATATCCACTGATAAATGGATATATGTGATGTGGTAAATTCATACAATTGGAAGTTTTGAGAACATAGAGAGGAACAGGAATGAAGTACTAATGTATGCTACAGTACAAGTGAACCTTGAAAATATACTAAGTGAAAGAAGCCAACTGCAAAACACTACATATTTATTGTATGATACCATTCATATGAAATGTCCAAATCAGGCAAATCTGTAGAAAGATCTAGTCGAATGGTACTGTCTAAAGGCTACAAATGGTAGGGTTTGGGAGAATGGGGAGTAACCATTAGTAGGCACAGGATTTCTTGTGGAGATAATGAAAGTATTCTAAAATTGGATCATGAGAATGGTCCAATTCTATCAATATACTAAAAACCACTAAATTGTTTTAAAAAATGAAAAGATTATAGTTGAAGTTCTGTATTACTTAAAATTTAAACACTACAGAGCAAAATACATTGTGAATAACATTTGAATTAAAAGTTTTGTGCTAAGGGCACCTGAGTGGCTCAGTTGATTAAGCATTCAACTCTTTGTTTCAGCTCAGGTCATGATCTCATGGTTTCTGAAATGAAGCCCCATCTTGGGGCACTGAGCTTACTTGGGATTTTCTCTCTCCTTCTCTCTCTGCCCCTCCCTGCCTCAAAGTAAATAAATAAACTTCAAATAAATAAATAAATAAATAAATAAATAAATAAATAAAAGTTTTGTGCAGCTCATGATATTTTAATATACTATCAAAAAGAAATTATCTAGAGAGGCTCATATTAAGCACTCTTTGGAATTAAAAATGAAAATAAATAATTTTAACCAATACATTTAATGGGGTGAAAATAAGTGTTTTGAAGTGAAAATATTTTTTATAAAAATTATCTTTGTTCAATTTAAATTTCAAGATCAAATTTTTCTTTGCACTTATCTCTTTGGCTTAACCCAACGACCAGTTTGTACATCAGCAGATTTCTGCACACCAGCCTTCTCAGATTCATACACACCTATGTGTGAAAGTTCATCCCAGCTTTCCTTCTCTTGTCTTTCTTACTTTACTTTTGCTCTGAGGTAGTAAGTGTAGAACAGAGAAAACACTATTTGCTTTCTCTTGTTTAGCAATGCTTAAATAAGAGCAGTCCTGTGGTAATGAGTTAATATTTCATTCAGAGTGATGCCACACTTTTATAGGGGCTTCTGTGGTTTTATGCTTGACATGGGAATCTGGAGACTAAAGAGTCTTTTATAGTATCCCCACATTAAAAAAAATGTGATGCAATGTAACTTTATTTCAGGGTATTTGTTTGCTCAAGTCACCTTAATTTAAGCATTTTTGCATCCTTGAGTTTTGTTTTAATATGCCCCTCCAACTTGAAGAACACTCTGGCTAAGGATTCATGAATTTTCTTGGTAACAGTAAATATGAATTGAAAGGAATTATTCTTTTAAAAATCAAGGGCAGTCTCACTGTCTTGTATGATTTTAAATGTACACACAATTTAACGACATCCACAGAGAGTAACATTCGTCATGCACTTGTGGCTGAAGACCATACATACCACATGCTAGAATTACCGTCCCATGGTGAATGGGGGCTGCAATTATTCATTCACATGTAGTGAAAAGAGAAAAGGAAAAAAAAACAAAGTATTCTTTAATAGAGATAAAGAAAGAGGTTAATGGTACTGAGTATTATGAGCTCTCAAATTCCATAAAAAACATAC
The DNA here is from genome assembly GCF_014898765.1 of Herpailurus yagouaroundi. Lineage (NCBI taxonomy): Eukaryota > Metazoa > Chordata > Mammalia > Carnivora > Felidae > Herpailurus > Herpailurus yagouaroundi. The sequence continues at coordinate 339,225 of NW_024412525.1, forward strand.
AAACAAATTATTTTCCTTTCCCTAAGAATATGTGAAACATTTCCTCCTCAATTCTTCTGAAGTGCTATTGTGGAATTTTCCCTTTGAGGCTTAAGTGCCTAAATTTTCCAGCAAGAGAATCTCTTTGAAGTCAGTATGAAGCAGTGTCAAAACATATGGGAAACAACCTAAAACATTTAAAACTCTCTTTTAAAGGTATAGAAAATGCCTCTTTAAAATAGTAAGTTGAAAGGCAGTAAGATGCTCATATTACAAATGTTGGTATTGTTTTGTTTTGTTTTGTTTTGTTTGATTATGGGGGAGACAGGGCACAGGGTGGGGGACAATTACAACCTGTATTACTTTTCTTCTTAACTAGAACCAAAGTAGTAATCTTGTTTAGCTCCAGTTTAGACAGAAGCATTTTCATATTTATGCTGTGTGTTTGTTCCTTATTATAACTTTTTCATTCTGAAGGCTGATGATCTCAGGAAGTGTTTAATTTTTGTACACATATGAAGATTCCATATTTGATTTACACATTATTTTATGTAATATATCTCTAAATATTCTAGAAAAGAGAAAGAGATTAACAGCTGTTTAAATAAGTTAGAGCCTACATGAGGTCTACTAATAAATGAATGGTCATCTGACTTGGTTGAAAAGAAGTATCTAGGAATTAATAATCATAAACTCTGCTTTTGTTTGGAAAAAATCACATTCTTATTAATTCCTATGAAATCTCCTGTTAATTATTTGGGACAGGGTCATTCTATAATCACTATGTGCAAATTTGGAAAGGCAACTGATTAAAAAACACAGAAGGTTAAAGAATTGTGTAATATATTATAATCAACAGACACATCTAAGTCCTGTTGAGTACTGTCCAAATTACACTGGCATCTGAAATTCAAAAGATCCCAACTTGCTAGATTTTATATACTTCTCATTCCTAATCCCCAATCTAGTCTAGTCTTTACCTCAGTGAATGCTGCATTTTTTCTCTAAAGCGGCAAGTCTAGAAACTTTGAATCATCATTAATTCTTCTTTCAGTCTCACCCAATCGTTCAGCAAGTTCTACATATTGTACTTCTGTGCATGTTTTATATGCATATCCATCTACACATTCCCACTGCCATAAATTATGTTTTCTTCAGACTATTTCCAATCTCTCTTCCCAATCAAAACTGGCATTTGTCTTCTTCCCAAATATAAGTTAGAGGGTTCTGCTTAAAAAATAGTAATTCAAATAAATTGTTTAATTTGAAACACAATGCTTTCACTCTTTGTTTTCATTGTACTATTTAACCAGAATGATTCATACCAGAAAATTCAATCCACTTTGAGCCTATATTGCACTTGTATGTTTTTGTGTATTTGTTCATGGTGTTCTCAGATCCTGGAAGTCTCTGCTTTAACACCCATATTAGATAAGATGCTTTCGTGTGTTGAAGCCCTAACCACCAATGCAATATTTGGAGACGGAGAATATTTATTTGCTATATGGAATTCTTATATTTGATATTAAAAATTCATATACCAGAGCCTTAGCCCCCAATGTGATGCTCTTTGGAGATGGGGGCCTTTGGGAAGTAACTGGGGTTAGATGAGGTCATGAGAGTAGGGGCCTTATGATGTAATTAGTGGCTTCAGAAGACAGAGGAGGACAGAGAGGAAAAGGCCAAGTAAGGACAGACCAAGAAGTCCAATGTCTGCAAGCCATGAAGAGAACTTTCCCCAGGAACCAAATCAGCTTGCACCTTAATCTTCTTGGGATTCCCAGCCTCCAGAACCATTTAAGGAAATTTCTGTTGTTTAAGTCACCTAACCAATGCTATTTTGTTATGGTAGCCTGAGCAGACTAAGACATACACATACACATATATTCATAAAATTATGTACAGTTGCATTGATTTATAAACATATTTAATATTTTTATTACAACTCAATCATTTGAAATAAGTAGAGCAAACAGAATAAGCTATATTATTTTTTACAGCTGAAAAAAATCAGAGCTCTGAGAAGCTAGATGACAGAGCTAGTTAATGACAGGAATAAGAGTCACAATCATAACTGAATTGAGTCCTAATTGAAAAGTGACATCTTCTCACCCAAACTTCCATGTTTTCTAAAATACTATTCCTTAATTTAAAATGATATTGCATCTGAAAGCAGTGAATATCTGAACTATGCATTATGGACGGTAAACTAAAAGGCTTAATTAGGAACAGAAGTGGTCTTCTTATTTATTTTTTTTTTCAACGTTTATTTTATTTATTTTTTTTTTGGGGGGGACAGAGAGAGACAGAGCATGAATGGGGGAGGGGCAGAGAGAGAGGGAGACACAGAATCTGAAACAGGCTCCAGGCTCTGAGCCATCAGCCCAGAGCCCGACGCGGGGCTCGAACTCACGGACCGCGAGATCGTGACCTGGCTGAAGTCGGACGCTCAACCGACTGCGCCACCCAGGCGCCCCCAGAAGTGGTCTTTTTAATAGCATCTTTATATCCATCACAAGATAAATGTACAAATTTATAAAATGTACATTTTATAAATAAAAATTGTACATTTATACAAATGTATAAATTTTACAAGCAAAATGTAAATACTCAGAAACGTTTAGTGACTGGATTTCAACTACCAGAAAATCCCCTTTTCTAACTTCTTTTAGTCCCATGTTAATTCATACTTCCTCCAGTTGGTTGCACTGGATCAGGCAAGGCTCAGAGGTCAGACAGTCCTGGGCTCTAACTAGATAGACTATCACCACTGATAGCTGTGTGACCACAGATGTTACGCAACTGTTATGTCAGCCATAAAGGACATTTGGAGTGCAATCATAAAAGCACCTCGTTTTTATCTCCTCCTCTCCCATCAAGCTTCTTCTGTGGGGCTAGAACATGTCTTGTTTCTTGGAAAAAATTTAGAGCAAGTTCTGTGGCCTTTCACATCACTCTCTGTCCAGTAATATAATGCCCTACCCCATACAATAGTGAAAGTTTCCAAGCTCATTTGAAGAAAAAGCCTCTCCCTTTCCTCCACCTTGGTTGTTTTTCAGTCGGGCTGCCTGCAATGGGACAGGTGGCATGGTCACCCTCCTCTCAGTCCTTCCTAGTGTTTCTGCTCCTCCCCACTCACTGGGCCACCACTAGCTGCTCCAGGGTTGAGTAGCTGAGTACAGGTGAGGAGCAGGCTAATGCTGTCTGTGCAGCTGCCACAGTCACTGGGGAACTTGCACACGAAATCCCCTTCACAGGTAAAACCTGTCACTTAAGACTCCTTTCACCCCTAGGCTTTCATCAGTACACCTAAAACTCCTTTTGTTCATCTAAACAGGAATCAGGGAAAAGCATCATTCTCTGAATTTTTAAAATTTAAATTATGATTTTTTTTAGAAAGACTGAAACTTTGTTCACAACGTTTAAAATCTAATGATGCAGGGTTGGTTACACCTGCTGACTCTTTGAAAACATTGCAATTGGTGGCATTGAAAATGTTGTAAGAAGGGGCTCAATCAGTCGGTTGAGTGTCCGACTTCAGCTCAGGTCACGATCTCGCCGTCCGTGAGTTCGAGCCCCGTGTCAGGCTCTGGGCTGATGGCTCAGAGCCTGGAGCCTGCTTCCGATTCTGTGTCTCCCTCTCTCTCTGCCCCTCCCCCATTCATGCTCTATCTCTCTCTGTCTCAAAAATAAATAAATGTTAAAAAAAAAAAAGAAAATGTTGTAAGAAAATGATAGTGGATCTGTGGGCATCTGAATACACCAGTTCAAATTAAGACATAGCTTTCTTGGGGGAAGGCTTTTTAAAAATAATTTTTTTAATATTTATTCATTTTTGAGAGACAGAGCATGAATGGGGGAGAGGCAGAGAGTGAGGGAGACACAGAATCTGAAGCAGGCCCCAGGCTCTGATCTGTTTGAGCCCAATGTGGGGCTCAAACTCATGAACTGTGAGATCACGACCAGAGCCGAAGTCGGATGCTTAACCAACTGAGCCATCCAGGCACCCTGGGCTAAGGCCTCTTTTAGGATACTAGCTTGTTAACAACAAATCCTGTTCACCTTACACCTTGAAGAACTGGCACCACAATTCTTTAGACGTTAAGATTTTACTATGCAAAATTTATTATAAGAGTGCTTACAAAAAGAACAAAAACCAGAAAGGTCAAAGGGCATTCTATATTGTTGATATGCTACTCCTGTACCTTGGGTTTAATTACCTCCTCAGCAACGGATGATTATAACAAAATCACAGAATTATTTTAAAACGATTGCTCCTAGGTGAGAGTCTTCTCATTTAAACAACAGTGAGAAAGCAAAAGTATTTAGAAGCTTTTATTGACAATACTGAATGTATTTCTTAGATGTGAGGTCGGGTAAAAACACATATTTCAAAGAATATAGCCTCAACGTATTCCTAAGAACTATTCTCGAGAATGGAAAGAACAAGATGAAGGAGAGTTCTCTGAGGTGTGTGTCAGACACAAAGACTCTTGACCCCTGAAATCTTTACACCTTTGTTTATGAATCTGGCCTATGAAACCAGTCTTGAAGCTCAGTCTCAGGTTTGCCATACTTCCTTATTACTTGAAACATATAAAATTAGAATAAAACAAATTCACAGATGTTTGTACTAACAAAACTAAATAGTAATAATAATAATAATAATAATAATAATAATAAAATTAAAAAGAGATAGAAAGAGATGACGCACGGTAAAAGTAAAGAACACAGAATCTTTCGTCCAGACTCTTGAGTGTTCATTTCACCTACGGCACATTTAAACCCTTGCTAGTCAGTGCTTCTGCATCAATCATTTGTTGGGTGTATTTTAGTCCTTAACACACTGCATTGCTCTCCTTTTAGTTTATCTCCCTCACTAGGCTATGAACGAACCAGTGTGTGGCAGCACGCCAGTGTGTCAGTCAAATGTTAAGTTACAAATATTTTATAATGACAAAATAGGTTACTTCTAAAAATATATAATAAATGCATGTGATCTCATGAAGTCGTTAAAGAGAACTATAGTCCTTTACGTTGTCAGATTACAGACTCTTTAAATGTTTGACCATGCATGAAGAAAAAGTAGTTTACATTTAAATCTATATATTTCAGAAAGATATTTATTTTCCAACAACAATAACAAATTTTTGATTAAAGGTGGAGAGTCATCAGATTCACAAGACAGACATGGTAATCTAAATGAAAAAAGTTAAACTCACTAAATCAACAACCTAATAGATTTGATAAAGTTTGGATTTATGTGCCTGGTAAATATTATCTTCCTTAGACAAAATATCTTATTTTCTTAGTTAATGGGACCAAAAGTTATATCCACATTACATAGAAAATGATGACAAGATTTTTTGAAAGCTGGAAAATGCAAAATATGAAACAAAGTTATTTTCTGAGCTTAGTTATTTATAACGCTTTTGGAATGAACTCAAGAAATTAGATACAGTTCACTCAGTTAGTATCTGAAGTCAAAATGCCTCACTCAATTGCAGAATGGTTATTTTACAAGCCTGCTAGGAAACAGTCAACACTGTGATATGGGACAAATAAAACAAAGGAAACAGAATGGAGGATGCTCAGTTAATAGTGCAGTAAGTATAAGTTTCTCATATAAATTTTTTGAAGGGTTTCATTTAGATTTGCTATACAAATTCAATATTTAATGTATAAATATTTGAATATTAGGTTCATTTTTAAAAATTGTTATTTAAATAAAATATAATACTTTCCCCAAGCTTCATATAGATGTTCAAATCTACTACAATTTACTCCTGGTATGCCACAGAAAAATTACTATTTTCTATATGGCATGATATGGAAAAAAGTTCATGCATCACTGGACAGGTACTTCTGAATGGTAAGAATGTAGTTTATTACTTAATCCATGCCTAAACCATCCATAACTCTTGAAACATAGTAAATAGTCAATAAATATTTGATAAGTAAATGCAATGAATAAATGAATGAAAAAAACACCTCATTTTATTTCTGTGCAAAATGTATTTCCAATGACCATCAGCTGTGGATAGGTAGGGTTCTTTACTTTTTTGAAACTTTTTATTATGAAAAATTTCAAACATATAGTAAAGTAAAATAAACACCCATATGTTCACCACCTAGATTCAACATTTGATAACAATTTGAAAGATAATATTCTTATGTGTGTGTATATTTAATTAGCTACTTAAAGCAAATTACATGAAATTTTGACACTATCTCCCCTACCCCACCAAACACCAAATATTTCTGGGTAAGTCACAGATAGGTGAAATGAACATCAGAATCAGAACTAAAGAGTTTTATTTCCTTCACTTTTACCATATGTATGTCATCACATCTCTCTGTGTTTAATTATTTGACTTTTTCTCAGTACAAACATCTGCACATTTGTTTTATTCTAATTTTACATGTTTCAGATGACAGGGAAACATGACAAGCCTGAGTTTAGAATTTTATGCACATATCCCCCCCAAAATAAGGACTTTTTCTTCCATAATGACAATATCATTTTCAAATTTGACAAAATAGTAATTCTGAGAATGATTTTGTATGTATAATCCATATTGAAATATGCCAGTTATATCAAATATGAATTTTATGGATGGCTATTCAAGTCAAGATCCAATCAATGACCTAAAATATTTCCTTAAGTTCCCAAAGTCTTTTTTCTTAATTTCAGCTTTAAAAGAGACAGAACTGACATATAAAATTGCAAGCTATTTAAAGTGTGTATCATGTTGATTTCATATATGTGTACATTGTAAAAGAATTCCTCCCACTGAGTTAATTAATAACTGTTACCTCACATATTTATCCTTTTTTGGGTTTTTTTTTTGTGAAAACTTTTAAGTTCTACTCTCTTGGCAATTTCAATTATATGATACAGTGTTATCAGCTACAGTCAACTGTGTTCACATTAGATCTTCAGAAGTTGTTCATCTTATACTTGAAAGTTTGTACCCTTTTACCAACCTCTCTATTTTCTCTACTCCTTAGCCCCTGGAAAACACTTTTCTACTCTTTCTTCTGGTAAGTATTTTTTTTTCCTTTTAGATTCCACATATAAGTGATACCATACAGTATTTGTCTTCTTCTGTCTAGCTTATTTTGCTAAGTATAATGCCTTCAAGATCCATTCATGTTGTTGCAGATGTCAGGATTTCCTTTTCTCTCATGACTGCCATTGTATTTTTGGTACTTTGTATTCGGTATTTTTGTATTTTGTATTCAGATTTTGGTATTTTTACATATATATATTTAAACTAAAGATACAGTTGTGTGTGTGTATATATATATATTTATATATATATACAGATAAAAATATATATATTTATTTAAACTATATATATATTTAAACTATAGATACAGTTGTACATATATATAACATATATATAACTATATATGTGTGTGTATATATATGCACACACACACATATATATATATGTATAAACTATAGTGTTTTTATTTCCTTTGCATATATACCCAGAAGCAGGATTGCTGAATTATATGATAGTTCTATATTTAAATTTATTTATTTATTTATTTATTTATTTATTTTTTTAATTTTTTTTTTAACGTTTATTATTTTGGGGACAGAGAGAGACAGAGCATGAACGGGGGAGGGACAGAGAGAGATGGAGACACAGAATCGGAAACAGGCTCCAGGCTCCGAGCCATCAGCCCAGAGCCTGACGCGGGGCTCGAACTCACGGAGTGCGAGATCGTGACCTGGCTGAAGTCGGACGCTTAACCGACTGCGCCACCCAGGCGCCCCTATATTTAAATTTTTGAAGAATGTCCATATTATTTCTCATAGTAGTTTCATTAATTTCCATTCCCACTAAGGATGCACATGGATTACCTTTTTTCCACATCCTCACCAAAACTTATCTCTTTTTTTTTTTTTAAATAACGATCCCAAGAGATGTGAGGTGGTATATCATTGTGGCTTAAATTCTCATTTCCCTGAAGATCAGCGATGTTGAGCATCTTTCCATGTACCTATTGGCTTTTTGCATTGGAAAAGTGTCTATTCAGTTCCCCTGCTCATTTTTTTAAATTGGATTGACTGTTTTTGTTGTTGTTGTTGCTGTTGTTGCTGCCACTATTGTTGTTTTGTTTTGTTTGGTATTGAGTTGTAGAAGTTATTTGTGTATTACGAATATTAACCCCACATGAGATAAGTGATTTGCAAATATTTTCTCCTGTTCTGTAGGTTGCCCTTTTATTGTATTGATGGTTTCCTTTCCTGTACAGAAGCCTTTTAGTTTGATACAGTCCCACTTACTCACTTTTTCTTTTGTTATCTTTGCATTTGGTGCCAAAAAAACCCCAAAACACAAAATATAAAGTAAAAAGATAAATACATAATTGTCAAGACTAATGTCAAAGAGCTTAGCACCCCCCCCACCTTTCTTCTAGGAGTTTTATGATTTCAACTCATATGTTCAAGTCTTTAATCAATTGTGAGTTGATATTTACATATCATATAAAAAAGAGATCCAGTTTCATTGTTTTACATGTGGCTGTCCACTATTTGCAATATCATTTATTAAAGAGATGATCTTTCCACACTGTATATTCATGGATTCCTTGTAATACATTAATTGGCTATATGTGCTAGAGTTATTTGTATGCTCTCTATTCTGTTCCATTGATCTCAGTGTCTGTTATGTCAATACCATATAGTTTTAATTAGTATAACTTTGTGTTATAGTTTGAAATCAGAAAGTGTGATGCCTCCATCCTTGTTCTTTCTCAAGATTGCTTTGGCTATTTGAGGTTTCTTATGGTTTTATACAAATTTTAGGATTTTTTTCTATGAAACCAGAGTGGGCATTCTTGTCTCTTCCTAATCTTAGAGAAAAGCTTTCTACTTCTTACAATTAAGTATGGTGTAAGCTGTGGGCTGTCACATATGGTTTTTATTATGTTGAGTTATATTCCCTTTTTACCCTTTTTGTTTACACTTTTTATCACAAATGAATGTTCAGTTTTGTCAAATGCTTATTCTGAATCTATAGAGATGATCACATTTTTATTCTTCATCTTGTTAACATGATGTATCACATTGATTGAGTTTTTGATTTTGAATCACCCTTGTATCCCTGGAATAAATCCCACTTGATTATGGTGTATGATCCTTCTAATGTATTGTTGAATTAGTTTGCTAATCTTTTTATCCATGTTCATCAGAGATATTCGTCCATAATTTTCTTCTCTTGCAGTACCCTTGTCTGGTTTGGTAGCAGGTCACACTGACCTTGTAAAATGAGTCTGAAAGGGTTCCCTCCTCTTCTGTTTCTTGGAATATTAATTCTTCATACAATGTTTGGTGTAATTCACAAGTGAAGTCATCTGGTCCTGTATTCTGTGTGTGTGTGTGTGTGTGTGTGTGTGTGTGGCTTTTGATTACTGATTTAATCTCCTTACTAGTAAAGGTTTGTTCAAATCTTCTATTTCTTCATTGTTCAGTCTTAGAAGATTGAATGTTTCTAGTAATTTATCCATTTCTTCATGGTTGTCCAATTTGTTGTTGTACAATTTTTCATAGTAGTCTCTTATGATCCTTTGTGTTTGTAGGTATCTATTATGTCTCCTCTTTAACATTTCCTATAAGGTCAATCTAGTGATGATGAACTCCTTTAGCTTTTGCTTGTGCAAAACCCTTCATTTCTCCTTCAGTTCTGAACAACAACTTTGCTAGGTGGAATATTCTTGCTTGGCAGATTTTTTTTTTCTTTCAGCACTTTGAATATAATACGCCACTAGCTTCTGGCTTGCAAAGTTTCTGCTGAAAAATTAGCTGATAGTTATGTGGGTTCCCTTTAAGTAATAAGTTGTTTTCCCCTTTCTGCCTTTAAGAATCTTTCCTTTAACTTTTGACAATTCAGTTATAATGTGCCTTAATGTGGGTCTTTTGGATTTATTTAATTGGAACTCTCTGGGCTTCTTGGATCTAGGTATCTGTTTCTTTCTTCAGGTAATGAAATTTTTCAGCCATTATTTCTTTGCATAAGCATTCTGCTCCTTTCTCTCCCTCTTTCCCTTCTGCAAATCCTATCATGTGTATATTGGTCTGCTTGATGGTATAAGACCCTAAGTTATCATCACTCTTTTTCATTTATTTATCTTTCTTGTTATTGCTCTGATTGGTTGAATTCCACTACCTGTCTTTTGCTTGATCCAGTCATCTGCTGAGCTTCTTTCTGCATTTTCCAGCTCAGTTATTATATTTTTCTGATCTGTGCTTTTTGTTTGCTACTTTCTTATAAAGTACTTTGTTGAAATTCTTACTTTGTTCATGCATTGTTCTCCTGACTTCAGCAAGCATCTTTTATCACTGTTATTTTGATTTCTTTATCAGCTGTATCACTTATCTCTATTTCATTGTGATCCACTTCTGAATTTTTATCTTGTTCTTTTGTTTGGAACATATTCCTCTGGTTTATTATTATTATTATTATTATTATTATTATTATTATTTTCTTTGACTCTCTGTTGGTCTATGCATTAGGTAAAACAGTCACCTCTCCCATTTTTCACAGAATGGTCCCCTGTAGAATATAAATATTAGTCAGCCTAGCCTAAGTTCTTGGTTGTGTTTCAGAACTGTGTGATTATCCAAGCTGCCTTCTTTGTTCTCAGTGGTTTCCAGTAGTTGAGGGTGTGCCAAGACCTGTCAGTGTCCCAGAGAAGAGAATCTCAGTCAGCACCTAGATGCAGACTGATTAATAGCCAAACCCTCAGGCAGCAGCTTTTAAAATATGCAAATAGATCTCTTTTAGGAAAAGACTGGGAGCTGGGTGTTTCTGTCTGTTCCATTTTGAGCCCTGGGGGATAACCACAGCAAGTTTCTGTGAGCTCCTTAAGAACTATTTCTTTGTTATAGTTTTGTGGGTGTCATGGATGCAAACCCCATTGGCTTTCAAAGCTAAGTGTTTTGGAGGCCTGCCCATCAGGTGAAAGTCTTAAAAATTGGGGTTTAGATTTTGGGTCCAAACATTTTGCTCCTCAGAGAGAAGCCAGGAGTTGGACGTTCATTCCTTATTGTATGTCACTGTGCCAGGGGTGGGGTTCATGGTGAGAGTATATCTCAGTCTTTCCCATCCATTTCAATGTGGACATTTTCTCATCCACCCAATGTGTAGGAGACACTTAGCTTCTGATTTATTTCAGAGATAATTGTTCCATGTGTAGTTGTGGGTGTGGTGTGTCCAAGGGAGGAGGTATATTTGGGAGCCTCCTATGCCGCATATTGGAGTGGAGCCTACAACCTCAACGAAGTGAAGTTTTAAAGGTGTTTGAACTGGGGCGCCTGGGTGGCGCAGTCGGTTAAGCGTCTGACTTCAGCCAGGTCACGATCTTGCAGTCCGTGAGTTTGAGCCCCGCGTCAGGCTCTGGGCTGATAGCTCAGAGCCTAGAGCCTGTTTCCGATTCTGTGTCTCCCTCTCTCTCTGTCCCTCCCCCGTTCATGCTCTGTCTCTCTCTGTCCCAAAAATAAATAAACATTGAAAAAAAAATTTAAAGGTGTTTGAACTTTATTAAAAATAATAACATTTATAGCATATTTAATTCAATAAATCCTGTTCATTTTCTAGAGCCAGTTATTAATATTTCTGGGTATGTGTGTCACTCTTAAAGATCATGGCTATTATATCAAATCACATTAAGCTTTCATTTCTTATTTTTCTACTAAACAAGGGATAAACCTAATAAACCTTAATAATATTTTCACAAACATAATTCAAAGAATATTAGAATATGTACTTTGAATGCAAGTAATTTTACTGCGTATATACTGTGCAATCAGATTTGAAATGTACTGTCCTACAACACATATGATGTCATATAAAAGTACTCTATTGGGCAAACTATCATATAACAAAGCATAATAAACTCAGGTCCTTCAAGTGAATGAATTGAATTCAACATAAAAAAGAAAAGCACTATTATTATTTACCAAATAAATAATACACTTGATGTTAAAGCTCCAAATACTCAAAATATTGTTTAAACCACTAAATCTAGGATATGGATTTAACTGACACTTTTAGCACAACATAGTTTTTTATGGTTTGCTATGAAATGATATTCAACCTGGGGGACCTTATTCTCTACCTAAAATGTAAAGAAGAAGCTTTGAAGGTAAGCCAAAAAAGTAAATTTCAATGACTATAAGTGAAGTGCCTGCAATGAAAAGAGGAAACAGTAAGTTATAAGAGGTTAAGTACAAAGAAAAAGTTACCAAGTGACTTTATGCTGTGAACTTTGCAAGTTAGATTTACAATGAGATGGATAAGAATAGGTAAACCAGAAAGCAAATTTCTTTGTCCTGTCTAAAGTCCATCACTGGTTGAAGAACTATTTAAGAAGAAGTCAATATAAACTATGAAGAATTTTTTTTTCTTTTTTAATGCTACGGATACTTAAGTCGGGAAAGCTTTTTGAAGGAATTAACTGAATTAACTCCTGATCAAGGACTCTTTTTGAGTAAAATTTTGCTTAGAGACCCAAAATGTCAGCCATTTAGCAGCTTTCAAGATAAAGCATTCTTAGTCATCTGGCATAACTCACCAACACAGGCGACCTGAACCTGCAAGGAAAACAAGAAAAGGGCATTGTTGACCTGTATAAGAAAGTGCACGTATTCATATTCAAATGACATGGTAGATTAAACAGATGTCACTGAATCACGGATTTTGTAGAATGTCAATCTATTTTGGTGGAAATGAGGTCAGAGTTTCAGAATAGATTCAGAGTTTCATGAGTATAATCATGCTTCAGGGTTCTGAGCCCGCATCTGGAATAAACCTTTAGGATATTTCTGCATTATCATTACCTACATTGTCAGTACGATCTAGTTTCAAATTAAGTACATAAATTAAAAGCAAAGTATTGTCTTAAGCAAAAACAAAACAAAACATGAAGCCTCACTTGAATTTGGGAAATGACATTATGAATTGCAATGTGATCTGACTGAACGTGCCCATTTGTATTTTAAAACGAATTAAATCTCTTCTGTATTATCTTGAGAATGATTCTGTTCATTCACTGCTACCATAGCACCTGCCATAGTTCCTGACACCAGTATGTTCTCATGAAACGCCTTTGGAGTGAGAGTGAATAAGTAAATTAATTAATATTAAATATATGTTTTCCCTAACTAGATAAAAATTATTCAGTGACCAACTATCTTCCCTTAACTGTGCATTAAAGTATAAAGTTGATTTATGATTTTATTCATATTTTGAATAGCTTAAAAGCTATATTTCACTGTTATAAGCAAAATATGCATCTGACAAACATAATGTAAGTTTACAGTCATATGACCAAGTAAAAAACATGGAATTCCTTACGGAATTATTTACTTAAAAAAAACAGCACAAACTGGCTTTAAATTGGTCTATAATGAAAACGACACAGATATTTTTTAATTTCAAGTTTTGTTTTTGGTTTGGTGATTTAAATGAATGATTAGTATCTACTTTATTCTCTGTTTCTATGAGAGAGAATCCACAGAAAAGAATATATGTAGGAAGCCACAAATAGATTAAATGAAATAATTATCACCATAAATGTAATATTTTCATTTTTTCTATTTTGATTCATTATGTATCTTTCTTCCTAATCCTGGATTTCTAAAGTGAAGTATCTCTCTTTAGTGTGTATATATGTGTATATGTATGTGTGTGTGTATTTACATGTAGGTATAAGTATATATGAGTGTATCTACATCCCTATGTGTGTGTGTACACATACATATATACACACATATATATAAAAGATCCTTTCTATCTAAGACCTCAGAGTAGGTCCTTTCGAACCAGGAAGACAATATGTAAGCTGATGGAAAGGGAATGTTCTTCTTAAACCCTCAAAAATTTAAATAAAATTTAGCAGTTCCACACACATAATAAAATTCTAATCAGTATATTGGCTTAGGCTGGGAATGAGTCTGTATAACTTTCCACTAATAGATTATGTTAGAGTGTTAAACATTCCAAAAATGTTAAATGATTCTAATTTATCACCACTGCATCTGCTCCACCTGGACCTTATAATGGGATTAGAATCCGACTTGGAAATTTTTTTTTTTTTTGTAAGAGTCAACTGTAAGTTAAATCACAGCAACCCCTGAGTGCTGAGATATATTTTTAATAGGGGTAAGCATGAGATATTTAATAAAGAAAGAGCATGAAACAGTTGTGGGGGGGTAGGCCAGAACCAAAGAATTTTTAGCAGGAATAAACTGCCTCAGCCACATGCAAATAACTCGACAGCAACAGGCTTCCACTGAAACCAAGAAATTATTTTTCTTTCTGTGACATTTTTTTTAAAATAATACAACTTTTGCACAGAATAGTAACAACCCAGAAAAATATGAATTAATTCATCTTTGTCACATTATAGCTGCCTGTAGAGAATGAAAAAAAGAAAGGGTAAAGCCTCAAAACAATGAAAGCCTGGTAAAGTAAGATACAATAAGAATTAGTTTATGTTAAACTAATGTGCTTCGAAAACTCTCCTGTAAGTCATTTGTCAGCACCCTTTCCCCTTTCCAAAATATGCACTTAAAAATGAAAAATGAGAGGTGTTTACTGTATTGGGAGCATACTGGGACAAAAACAGTTACAAAAATTTACTGAAAGAGAATACACTTTCTAAAGAGAATAACACACATTTACCTCAGTGTTTAAGGGATTTCCCATTACTCAAAATGAAATCCTAGAGGAATTATAACGAAGAGGATATGAAGGCTGACTTTGTATCCTACCAATGTGAGTTCTAGATCAACCAATTTAATAACTTGGACAAGTTACTTAACTTCTCAGTGTGCAGTGTCCTTATCCGCTAAATGAAGATACTAGTAATCCTACTGTAGACTCTTGGAAGGATTGAATAAGATAATTACCATCATAAGCTGAGTATAGTGCCTGGCATATAACAAGTAATTAGTAAGTGTTGTTTTTATTATTATGGAAAACAGAAGAGAAGTGATGGGTTTTCTTTACTGAATACATTATAGTCACTTCTCTTACTAGCTGGGCACCATACACAAATCTATGATCTTCTCTTTTTCTTAGTTTTTGCCTTTGTAAAATAGAAGCATTTTATACAAACTAGAGTTATTGAGATAATCAAATGAGATGATGTATCGAAAATTTCAAGTGACCTACTACACATGCCATTATCTCACACTCAATGTACACTCACTGCCCCGAAATTTAAGTCACCTCAAGGATTAAACCGAAGTAATAGCAATTGACAAAATAGAGAGTGACTCTTTAAAGAGAAATATGAGAAAAGACTCCAGGTAAATACTGGGTTATACTTGTTTTATTTCTCCAAAGATCTTTTCCTTTAATTCCACCTAAATGACTATTTTTGTTTGAAATGAAATTCATTTGGAATGCACAGACATTTTTCTGCATATATCCTGACTTATGCGTTTCTTGAGGTTATAGAAAATATGTTAGATTCCATATAACTAATAGGCTGATGTTTTCCTTCTCAGATCAATTTATGCAGTTTTCCTGTTTTCTAAGGTAATGAGGAGAAGAGCATGAATTATTTCACATCTGTAGGTAACATTAAGTTGCTGAATTATTTTCAATCTCCTTCCCACCAAGCCCCTTATCAGACTTGTACACAAGTAAAAACTGAGATTAAATTGAGGTTTGTTTCCTTTCATTCTCTTTTTATGCAAGGATGCTAAGAGGCAATGTAAGAATCAAGTGAAGGGGTAAAATACTAGTGCTCAAATATTTCTGAAACCGAATAATTAGCCCCTGAATAATTTAGAACGTATCATCTTTATTTATTGTTTTATTTTATTGCATTTTATTTTGCGTTTACATTACAAAAGGTTTAAAAATTATAAAGACCTAACCTCAGTACAAAGAATAGGATATACTTAGATAATTACTTATTGTTTTCTCAAGTGCTCAAGTAAAAGCGGTTGATGCTCGAATCAGCCATATTTCTGTATTATGGATATTTATATAGCTTAGTGCTGTGTTCTTTATAAGAAAAGGAATTAAAACTTCAAAAGAAGCTTGATCTGGGAGCTTGTAACTCAAGCTTCTTGGGACAAAAAGTTTGCACTCTGTGCCCATTTTTTATTTTAAATGAAAATACATATTTTCCCAACATGCCATTTCAGTTCCACAAAAAGAAGCAGTCAGGACACTTTATGGTGAAATATTTAAAAAGAACCTTGAACATTAGCCAAAAAAATGCCTTTAAGCTCTCTTAAAACAACTCAGATCTAGGACTTTATTTGCTCATTAGGCTTGTAAGGGGCTCAGACAGACTTTTATAAAGAAAGAAAAATTCCTTTCTAGGTTATGACTCTAATAGCTTTGTGAATTATTTTAAAACAAAAGCTAAGGCAAGAGGGATACATGGTTTGTAAAATACCCCTAGAAAGACAGGTAGCATACTTTGAAAGAGAGAATTCAGCAAGAGTATGGAAAGAGAATTTAAATTTGACATAAATAAACTATCCTGAAATTTAAAAAATACTTTTTCCAGTCAGTGAATTAAAAATAAATTCCCCAAGACTCTGTATGACCAGAACTATACAAGAGTTGCATATAGATCTGGAGAACCAGAATTGGGACAGACCCAGTTAGTTCTTGACAGGAGTCATTAGCACTGACCATTCCTTGAGGTCAACATCCTGTTCCAAGTAATGAAAACAAAGGGATTCCATGGTTGCTCTGAGATGAAGACGACTGCATGAGCTGGGTGCAGTACCAGAGCTTTGCTCATTGTTGATTCAGTGCCTCAACTCTACACACTCAAATTCTTTCTATGTCAAGGCTAACTTAGATGTTACTTCACTCATGGAAACTTCACTATTTTCCTTACAAAGCATTCTTCCTTCAATATGCTTCTATCTCTATATAGCATACTTCATTAAACTGTCAATGCCTCTATGCCCTGGGCCTATGTCTTCATGTTTTAATCATTTTCTCCTCACAGAGAGTCTAATATATCAATGTGCATAGAATAGATGCGCAGTAAGTTTTGGTGACATTAATGTCTGATGACATTAAATACATTTAGCCCAAATTTAGATATAATAGAATGTCACATAATCAAGTATTTAATACAAGCCCCTTGAGGATGGACTTCTGTGCCTTATCCAATTCTGTATCCCCAGTTCTTAAAGCTATGTCTGGCCTATAGGAGGAATTCTATAAGTGGCTTTGGTTTTCTGTTTATTTGTTTTTTGTTTTTTTGTTTTTTGTTTTTTTGTATGAATGTCATTAAATGTGTGAATATTATTTACCTAACTTTTCCTGTGTGTGGTCAGAACATGGTCCTATAAGGAGATCCTGTAGCAATGGAATATGGTGCTTGTTCTCAAGAAGCTTAATAGTCCAAGAGTTGATACACATAACAAACAGCATAAATAATATGGTGAAGGAAGATAATAAATACTGTAAATCAAATGCTGAGGTATATGCCATAAAAAGAAAGAGTGTCTGGTAGATAATAATGCATGATTTTCTAAAGGGAGTCCCGCTGTGCCCTAACCCCACACTCCAGAGCTTAAAGAAAATGAAAGATAATTGAAGGAAAGAAAAAGAACAAAAGCCAGGAAGAGAAAAGAATATGATCAAAACTACAGGATGAAAACCTAGAATACCATCACTATGTAGATGGTTTGAGTAAATTAAGATATATAAAGAACACATGTGCTTGAGTAATTTTTTTTTATACTGATAAAAAGATGGAAGGATTGAAGTCTGTTGTTTGGTTAACTGAAAGCCTGGAGAGAAGCTGAAAGCAGTATTTAAGAATTATTATTTCAGCAATTTTATCTGAACTCTAAAACACTCTGTAAAACAATCAAAATGGCCCCTCTGCATAAAAGAGTCTACTAAATTTGTTGAACAGTGGTAACAGTTAGTGAAAAAAGTATGGCAAACCCACACAAGTGGGAGCATTAAGGGCTCAGATATTTTAAAAAATGAAGGATTGAGGGTGCCTGTGTGGCTCAGTGGGTTGAATGTAGGACTCTTAATTTCAGCTCAGCTCATGATCTCACGGTCATGAGATTGAGCCCCATGTCAGGCATCCAGCATGGAGCCTACTTGGGATTCTCTGTCTCCCTCTACTCCTCCCCCATTCGTGTGTGTGTGTGTGTGTGTGTGTGTGTGTGCGCGCGCGCGTGCCTGTTCTCTCTCTCTCAAAACAAAAGAAGAAAAAGAAGGAGGAGGAGGGGGAGGGGGAGGAAGGGGGGAGGAGAAGAAGAAGGAGAAGAAGGAGAAGAAGAATTGGATCATCTCTCCAGATAAAGAATACCTACAACTTGTGGGGTACCTGGGTGGCTCAGTCGGTTAAGCGTCTGACTTTGGCTCAGGTCATGATCTTGCAGTTTGTGAGTTCTAGCTCCAAGTCAGGCTCTGTGCTGTCAGCTTGGAGCTTGGAGCCTGATTCAAATTCTGTGTATCTCTCTCTGCCCCTTCTCTGCTTGTTCTCTGTCTGTCTGTCTCTCTCTCAAAAATAAATAAACATTAAAAAAAAAGAATACTTACAACTTGAGAGTTATTTTGAAGGCAAATGGATCATGAAGCCAGTGAAGAAAGGAAGTATAAAGATCAGCTATAGCCTTTTGACAATTGTAGAAATGAAGACTGTAGTATCTACCCAAGAAATGAATTCATTTCTTGATAACAATAATAGGAAACTGAAGTCACTTGAAAATATTAGATCAACACAGAGATAAAGACACAAATTTTTCAATGGAAATAGCCCTCTGGGTGCTAAGTGGAATGTCATTATAAAATTTTATAATGGGAATAAAAAAGAGAAGGTCCTAAAGCCTCCAGAGGAAGCAAGAACAGAGAAAGATCACCTTTAAAGGGACAAGAATCAGACTGACATTAGCCTTTTCATCAGCACTATGAGACCCACCATGAGAATGCAAAAACCACGACTACCAACGACAACAAAATAGTCTTCAAGTTGCAAAAGGTAAATGATCATGGGCACAGAATTCTATTCCTTGGCAATGTATGAATCAATTTCTGAGGGCCATAAGAAGACATTTTAAAACAATCAAGGGCTCTGTAAAGTTACATCCCACACATTATGTTTTAAGAAATTACTTACAAATATATTCAGGAAAATTATAAAATGTGGAAAGAAAAATATTTGAGATATAAAAATAGGAGAAAGTACTTGGGCAATAACTTAGTGAGTCATAAGATTTTAAGGAAGAAGAACTGAGTAAATTTTAGGAAAAAAAGAAAATAATCAAGGTTCTAAATAATGTTAGAAGCACAGTGAAAAAAGTATAATGTCTTATATCAACCAACAGTAAAAAAGTTAAAAAAAAAACCTAGAAAAGAAAGAAAATTTAAAGTCCTATAAAAGAGCTAAAATATGGAATTAACTGCGAGAAGAAGAGAATTCCTTTGCACTGAACACTAGAAAGAATCTTTCAGTTGGCACAGGGGTGGTGGCATTAGACAGAGAAGGTGTTGTGTTCCTGGCACGCTACCTGACTTTGCAGTGAACAGTATTTATCTAGACATAATATTATGTCTAGGCAATATATATCTAGTCATAAAAATGTAAACACTATTTTTATTTTCAGCATTTAACATCTAGAGTCAGCACACAGCCAAGAGATGGTAAACTCAAGTGCAGTATCAGACAGAATGAAAGTTTTAACTTCCTTAAAAATGTGGAAAAAAATATAGCTGCCTGAAAATGGGAAGTGAAATGTAGGGAGGTGTAGTGGGCTGAATGGTGGCCTCTAAAATGATATGTCCATGTCATATTTCCTGGAACCTCTGAACATTACCTTATATAACAAAAGATGTGATTACATTAAGGATTCTGAGAGGGGAAGAATATCCTAGATTATGTGAATGGGCCCTACATGCCATCACATGTATCCTTATAAGAGGGAGACAAAGAAAGTTAAGAGACAGAATAAAGGAGGCAATCTGACCATGGAGACAAAGATAGGACTGATGCACCATAGCTAAGGGACACTCAGAGCCACTAGAAAGCAAGACATGGATTCTCCAGTGGAACTTTCAGAGGGAGTTCGGCTTTGTTGATACTTTGATTTCAAAGTTCTAGCCTCCAAACTGTGAGAGAACAATTTTCTGTTGTTTTAATGCACAAAGTTTGTGCTAGTTTGTTACAGCAACCAGAGAAAACAAATATAGGTAGAGAAACTCATACTTTGATACAAATCAGACCTAAATGTCAATGAAATCAAGAAAATAAGATGCACACATGCATACACACATGTACACACCAAACAACATTGAAAGTGAGAAAGGTTCCATAATGATCGTTATGTAAAATATTTTAAATAAGATAATACTATGTATAAACTTTATTATTAATAGCTTTGAAAATTAGGAGGGAATAAGTAACTTCAATGAAACCTGTATATTCCCCAAGATTAACCAACAAGCCCTCAGCTAATGTCAACTCAGCATTGAAAAGCTAAAAGCTTTTCCTCTGAGATCAGGAAAAAGACAAGGATGCCCACTCTCATCACTTTTATTCGACATAATATTTGAAGTCCTAGCCGGAGCAATTAGACAAGGAAACTAAATAAAAGGCATCCAAATTGAAAAGGAAGACGTAACATTGTCACTATTTGCTGATGACATGATATGATATATGAAAACCCTAAATACTCCATCAAAAACTTTTAGAATAAACAAACAGCAAAGTTACCATACAAAAAATCAATACACAAAAATCTATTGCATTTCTATGGCCTAATAATGAATTATTAGGAAAAAATTCAAGAAAACAATCCCATTTACAATTGCATCAAAAAAATATTTAGGAATAAATTTAACCAAGGAGGTGAAAGACCTGTATATTGAAAACTATAAGACATTAATGAAAGAAATCGAAGAAGACACAGATAGATGAAAAAATATCCCATGCTCATGGACTGGAAGATTTAACATTGTTAAAATGTCCATACTACCAACCAAAGCAATATTGAATTTCATGCAATCTCTATCAAACTCCTAATGCCAATCTTCATGGAAATAAAACAAACAATCCTAACATTTTTATGGAACCACAAAATATCCAAATAGCCAAAGCAATCTTGACAAAGAAAAACAGAGCTAGAGGCATTATGCTTCCTGCTTTCAAACTGTATTACAAAACTATAGCAATTAAAACAATATGATATTGGAATGAAAACAGAAATACATATCAATGAAACAGAATAGAAAGTCCAAAAATAAACCTACAAATATGTGGTCAATTAATTTATGACACAGGAGCCAATATACAAAGGGGAAAGACAATCTTTTTAATGAATGATGCTGGGAAAATTACACAGCCACATGCAAAAGAATGAAACTGGACCCCTATCCTACACCATACACAAAAATTAACTCAAAAAGGATTAATAATTTAAATGTAAGACTTAAAACCATAAACCCCTAGAAGAAAACATAGGTGATAAGTTTCTTGACATAGGTCTTGACAATATTTTGAATCTGATAGCAAAAGCAAATGCAACAGAAGCAAAAATAAACATGTAGGATTATATCAATAAAAGCTTCTACAGAATAAAGGAAACTATCAACAAAATGAAAAGGCAGTGTACTGAATGGGAGAAGATATCTGGAAATCATATATTTGATAGGAGGCTACTATCCAAAATATATAAAGAGCACATACAATGCGATAACAAAAAATCCATTAAAAAATAGAGGATCTGAATAGACATTTTTCTAAAGAAAAAATGCAGATATCCAATGGGTACATGAAAAGATGCTCTACATCATTAACCATAAGGAAAATGCAAATCTAAACCACAATGAGATTATCACCTCACATTTGTTAGAATTACTATTATGAAAAAGACTAGAAATTTCTAAATAAGTACTGGCAAGGGAATGGAGAAAAGAGAACTCTTTGGTACTACTGCTAGAAATGTAAATTGGTACAGCCACTATACAAAGCACTATGAAGGTTTCTAAAAAAATTAAAAACAGAACTACCATATGCTCCAGCAATTCTACTGGGTATGTGTCCAAAGAAAATTCAAACACTAACTTAAAAAGATATATGCAACCCCACGTTCATTGCAGCGTTATTTACAATAGTCAAGCAATGGACACAACCAAAGTGTCCACCAATGGATGAGTGGATAAACTGTGGTTATAAAGACATACACAATGGAATATTATTCAGCCATTGAAAAGAATAAAATCTTGCCATTTGTGACAACATGAATATACTTAGGGGACATAATGTTAAGTAAAATAAGTCAGATGGAGAAAGACAAATACCATATGATCTATCTCATTTGTGGAATCTAAATAAATAAATAGATTTTAAAAACTAATCTCAGGGGAGCCTGGGTGGCTTAGTCAGTTGAACGTCCAACTCTTGATTTCGGCTCAAGTCATGATCCCAGGGTTGTGGGATCAAGTCCCATGTTGGGCTCCACGCTCAGGGTGGAACCTGCTTAAGATTCTCTCTCCCTCTTTACCACTTTCACCTGCTCATGTTCTCTCTCTTTAAAATATAAATAAATAAATAAATAAATAAATAAATAAATAAATAAAAATTTTTAAAGCCAAGCTCAAATATACAATGAACTGAATGGTGGTTGCCAGAGGTGGGGGATGGGGAAATGGGAAAAAATGGGAAAGCTATTTTGTTTTGCTTTGTCTAAATAAACTGAATTTTTAGGGGTGCCTGGGTGGCTCAGTCAGTTTGAGCATCCGACTTCGGCTCAGGTCATGATCTCGCGATTTGTGAATTCGGGCCCCGCGTCCGGCTCTGTGCTGACAGCTCAGAGCCTGGACCCTGCTTCAGATTCTGTGTCTCCCTCTCTCTCTCTGCCCCTCCCCTGCTCATGCTGTCTCTCTCTGTCTCAAAAATAAAATAAACATTAAAAAAACTGAATTTTTAAAAAGGCAAAAAAGTTAATGTACTTAAATATGTAGGATTATATGACCTAACATAAAGTCTGTGAAGAAAATCCATGTAATAAGATTTCATTTCATTTATAATTAAATGTCAAATTAGAAAATGTGTAAAACACATATTTAAATTAATGGAAAAATATTCTGTAAAAATGTACCCCAAACTATACAGTTTGTTTGTGCAGTGACACAGGGTGGCACAGCTAGGGTGAAATAATGGATGATTTCCAAGATTTTAACCAAATTTAATACTCCTTAAATGCTTTATGTAAATGCATTACTTTGTTGTTTGTGGGGAAAAAAACACATAAAGATCATAGCTAAAACTAGATCAAGAAATATAAATTAAGGAGACAGATATCAACTTTCTAATTTTGACCTGAGCCTACCACTGGTGAGAGGACCCCTTTGACAAGATCACCTCTAATGACATCAGCTACCATTTGTTAAGCACTAACACCAACCCAAGCACAAATATGCCTTATATTGGTTAATTCTCATAAAACACTACATAAATGGATTAACCCTCACTTTACAGGTGAGAAAATTGAGTTTTAGAAAAGTTAGGTAAATTATTCAGGCTCATACATACACCTTGTAAGTGGAAGAAAGGTATGAAAACCCAGACCTGCTGAAAACCTCTTTCCTTTTCATTGTGTTGTGTTGCAGAATATAATAATCACTTGGGGAGGGTATGTATGTGAAGCAGACTTCACTTCGGAAAATTTTGTTCTTTTCTTTAGCTTCAAAAACTTAGGGGACAATAGGTACTGGTACTGCTGCAACATAAGCACTAAGAAACGTACAGTTAAGGACAGAAGGGAAAATGGGTTAAGAATTTATATTTTGCTAAAGATCATGATGTATATCCCAACATTCAAGAAGTGAAACTCAAAAATTGTTTTATTTTTTTGTCTGACCATTTACTTATAATCCTGGGAGTACTTTTATAGTTTTATTAATACTAATACAAGAAAATGTCATGTCTGGGGGCGCCTGGGTGGCTCAGTCAGTTGAGCGGCTGACTTCGGCTCAGGTCATGATCTCACAGCTCATGGTTTCCAGCCCCGCGTTGGGCTCTGTGCTGACAGCTCAGAGCCTGGAGCCTGCTTCAGATTCTGTGTCTCCCTCTCTCTCTGCCCCCCCCCCCCCCCCGCTCATGCTCTGTGTCTCTCTCTGTGTCAAAAATAAATAAACATTTAAAAAAATGTCATGTCTGACACATTACATATTCAAAAATGTCATTTACTGTTATTCGTATTGTCATTGATTAAAAAGTAGCAAATATAGTAAGAATGAATTTTTTTAAGAATCTGGAAAAATGTTCTACCGTAAGTCCAGAAACAGTAAGAAATAGAACCAGATCAATAAATAGAATTTACTAAGAGTTTATTGTGCATATAAGAACAGGTCACAAACTGGGAACTTTCAAACCCAAAACTGATACGAAGCTCAGAGGCTACAGGATGGCTTATGAAGTGAAAACGAGGAGGTTATTTAGCCTTTGCAATAACTGGTTATTACAATGGGGTTTTCAGACGGCAGGGGATTGCTTTAAAAAGTGATTATCTTATATCATTTTGGGAAATGACTGAAGTTTTTTTTTTATGATTATCAGAGGCATTTGTGAGAACTAATCTAAGTTAAATTTTGCTTATGTTCATGAAATAAGCTAGATTTAGTTTTGCTTATGTGGCTTAAGTGGTCTTGTCTGCTCAGGAATTCTCAAATCTGGTCTCCATTTGGTATGTAATTTTAACAAAACTGTTAGTTACCATAAATATCAATTCAATATTATTTTTTATTTTACTTGATAACTATCCATAGTCAATCAGTCTATCCACAAAATTCTTGGAAATTATCACAATTAATAATCTTTTTTTAAAATTCTCTTAAAGATCGGCCCGTTACTGGATCACTAATTTGGTTTTCTTTCATACCTATGTGAACCTCAGTAATAAACCATTTTCTGCTTATTTTCATTTCTTATATCTCAAGCCCTAAACCCACAGGAGGTAAATGAGTCTTAAGACTTTTGGTGCACAGTATGCATAAAGCTATGTGTGATTATTCCTGGATTTGCAAAAACCTCTGAATTCAGAGTCTCTAATCATCTTGAGTTTGAGATGATTTTCTTTAATACTAGAATTCTGCCTCTAATAAAAACATTTGTAAACATAGAATAGAAATTAGGGTAAAATTCTCCCTGATCACTTACCTAAGTATAGAAAACATATTATATGTACTTCTATTACTTAGGGAAGGTGTGCACTAGGACAGTTATCTCTATCTGATTCCTTTGGCCAGTGCTTACTGAGTGGTAAGTGCAGCACATTTAGAGATATTGAAATTTTAAAAAGTATTTTTTAAAATAGCAAATCAATAATCACAAATTTCAAAATGTCACTAAAGAATCGAGTGCAACATATTATTGTTTAAAAGGTCACATTTGCAATTCCCCAGACGCATCTACATTTCATTTTATTACAAATATTAGAATAAAGTGAAAAAAGATATTTTAGATTTGATTTATATTAGCAATGGTAGCTAACACTCTGCCAAGAACATAGAACACACTGAAAATACGGTTAATTTAAATTTTCAGTATAATTAGATCCTTTTGGGTCTCTTCAGAATTGCCTACATGAGAAGTACTTAATGTTTTTGAAGGGGGTCAGGGAGGACTAACAATGTGCATTAGTAACTAAGAGTTACTGACAGAAGGAGTAGATGAGGTTTGTGTAGAAGCATTTGTGGCTTAGTATTTTCAACTAAGCCAGGAAAGAAAACTCTTTGATTTAACCTCAAACAGAAGTTTTGATTTTTAATTATGATAATGATGTTATTTAAATTAGCTTCAAATATATTAACACATATGCACCCTGTAAAACTTCCAGGAACTATAGACACAAATGCTGATAACCTTTTCCATGATGTGAGATGCCTTTCTGCTTCTCATTCAAAGAGAATCTTCCACAGCAGAGTAATAGCCTGAGCAGATTGCTCAGTTGTGAGCACATTTCTAGAAACAGCCAAACATGGGTACATATTCCTGGAGCAGATATGTATTCATACACTGAATGAGTTTCAAAAATGCCAAGTTTTAGGCAGCAAAAGACATCACTTTGTATTCAGAAAAAGGGGAGGAAATTTAAAATAAAGGAGATTTAGGCACTAATGTAATGCAAAATTTGAACATGTGCAGACTTTGTTATAGACCGGGTCTGCACTTCATGGTATGTTTAATTAAAGAGGGGAAACTTTAAAGGCTGAGAAGTTAAAATTCCCTGAAAGTATAAATGCCTCTTTACTGCTTCTCTGACCCATGAATGGTTTTATATAAGAACATTAAACATTTTTAGGAGCACTTACACATTATTTACTTCTAGAAAGTTCCTAGATTCCAAGTTAATAACATCCCATCCATTTATATATATATATGTGTGTGTGTGTGTGTGTGTGTGTGTGTATGTGTATATATATATATATATATATATATACACATACACACA
>NW_024412525.1:365779-449972 GCF_014898765.1 Herpailurus yagouaroundi
TTTTATTTAAAGAATTGGACCAAGGGCCAGCCTGTGGCTAAATCTAAATAATGTGACATATCAAAGAATCCATTCAATCCTGGTAAAGTTGCGTGACACAGTCAACTGCCCTAAGTAGGCTGCTGTTACCCCCAGTTGCTTCCCCCCACAAGGAGCTCCTCAGAGGAGTGAGGATATTGGCAAAAACAAAACGAAACAAAACAAAACAAAACAAAACAAAACAAAACAAAAACAAAAAAAAAACCTGTTTGGCAAGTTAAAGGAAGTTAGACATGAAGGAAACCATAAAGCAAATACATTAACTCCTTGAGTCTTATCAACACCCAGGAAAGTTTATTCATTAATTCAAAGGATCTGTCAAGACCCTGCATTGCCTATGTTAGGGAGCTCCAGTTCCTTGGCGTGGTATTCAAAGCACTTCAGAATTGTCATGTCGAGCTAACTGTACATACTTATTCCTCATCACTCCTCTCTTTAGACCGCCCCCACTTCTCAACTTTTGGATGTGGTGGGACGCAGTATGTCAGTTCACACACCTGTGAGATTTTTTTCCCATTCGCTGGCCTCTTCCTGAAATGTGGTTCCCACCCAGACATCTCTGACACCTACTCTACACTCTTACAAGCCAAGATCAAATTTTACCACTTGATGAAAGTTTCCTTGAAATTTAACATTAATCATTTAGTTTTTTTGTGTAGTATTTAATATAGCACTCGTTACCCTTTTCTATATTTATATTTTTTCTAGCCTTTTCTGTAGAGGGCAAGGATATTATATTAATCATCTTCGAATCCTTCAAATGTGGCCAAGTATTTATCAAAGTGCTCTGAAAGGTATCATTAAATTGCATATAAAAATAACACAAAAAATGTTTGAAAAACATTCTATTAAACAATGTTAAGCAGGTTTATTTACTACAGGACTTTTTAGAATCCCTAACATGCTAACTTAAATTAGTCTATCCCTAGTGTACTTGGTAGCATAATATACTGAATATCACAGTTATGTGGTTATGGAATCCTATGTAGAAGATATTTTTTCCTATAGAACATATTTTTGTAGTCTTCTTAGCACATGGCAGATACTCCAATCATGTTTGTTAAATAAATGAACAATTATTTTTACATATAAGCCATCTACTTTATCATAGAGTTCAGATTTCTCTATGGAAATAAAATGGCTCAGTGGTTATCCTATTCACTTAGAAAATTACTATTTCTGCCTTTTCTGGGAAATGGGATATATGGCAAATCATATAACCTGTCTACATCCTTATTTCCCTATGTTTGAAGCAGGTAATAATCACCTTAATGCTGTTTGGGAATAGTTTAGAAGCACTCTACTCTGTTGAAGTACAACTTGTAGTGAAGACATATGATTATTGAGTGAAGCCATTATAAAAAAAATAACAGCTTGCTTTGGTATGGATAAAAAGACCTGGTCTGTGTCATTTCGTCTGAGATATAGTCAGTATTTTTGGCCATAATGAATAAGCCTTTCATTTTGGTTTAGCGGTAGTTCTTATATAGAGCAAACCATTTCCTTGGGGGGAAAAAAAAAGTCTCCTTACCCTAAACTGTCTACCATAACTAATTCTTTCAAAGTCACTGGAAAAAATAGACATATTTTCTGACTTTTGGTTTCTGGCTCAAGATCTCTCTAAGTTCCCTGAATATATTTAATTAAAACCTTCATATAAAAATCACATGAAACAGATTTTTGAAGCCCTATAATCTGGGCTATTTGTAGGAGCCGTCACCTTGCTATAGACAGACTTCTTTTGGTGGAAAAATCCTCTTAACCAATTGCCAACCAAGGGTCACTTACAGCTATGCTGTGCTTAGTGTTTCTCCAGGCCCAGTTTTACATTACTTCTTGTCTCACTGTTGGTTTTTCTTAGACTTTTAAGCTAGCCATTAACCCTGTAATTAAAATGCCTTTTAAATAAGGAAAACCAAACCATCTTATTGAATCTTTTTGTATTTCTCACTCTACTACAAATTAAATGCATATTTCTTTTTGTTGTTGTTTATAGAAATGTAATATTTTATTACTTCTTAAATGTATATTTCTAACTAGAAAGATTAAGCCAAGTATGACTATTTCACACAAAGGCAGCTTGTTGACAAGAATACCTGACCTTGGGATATTTCAATTCCCCACCTGGAGGCTAAACTTCTAAGTTGTTGACCTGCTGTCATGGCCTTTGTTCTCTGCATTTCCTGGCAAATGGTATCCGTGGGGAATAAATGTTGCAACAAAATAATATAACTTTATTATATTTGGTGAATGTGAGGGGACGACATGTGAAACCAACATATTTCATCCATAGTTACTTAGCAAAAATTATTGGATTTGGGTTCATTGATTTATTCAATAACTATTTACTGAGGGCCTATCCTGTGCCTGGCACTACTGAAGGCACTCGAGATACAACAATGAACCAAACTGATCCAATCTCTTCTCTGAGGAAACTTACATCCTACTTTTTTAGCTCAGTAAAATATGCTTCTTCTTCTCTTCCTCCTCTAGACCTAAGTATCCCTATCCAACTTTTTGTTACTGTTCTCCCATAAAATTCTTCAATTTTCTGTTTGCTTTGAATAAATTCAACTCTGGAATGAGAAAAATATTAATGCTAAATTCCATGCAAATTAGCAAAGACTCAGGTGATGACTTAATGGGGGGAAATAAAATGAGTTCACTTCACTTACAATGGCTTAAAGTTAACCTGTGTATATAGTAAACTCATATACCCGAGCATGATCACTAAAATAAATATAGTTTATACCCAGTCTCCCAGCCATCCAAATATTCCACAAAAGATGACCCTTTCTGACACTTTCATTCAAAACTATTTCCGATGCTTGCTTTAACTGATTACTCATGTACAAAAATACACAGGAGATTAGGAGTTCATACGGTATAATTTTGCCTCAGATAAATCCCTCTAGTATTGGCTCTGAACCTTGCTACCTCACAACAGAAACTGTGTTAAAGGAGATTTTAACAACTTGTAGATTTAGATTCGTAATTTTAGAGCTGGAAGAGACAGTAGGGATCCTTTATCTCCCATCTCAGTTCTCTTTCCACACATGTCCAAGCTGTTTCATCTTTATTCTGAACTGTTCTCTATCAACATAGAAAATAATGTCAATAAAACTAACAATTCTGACTCCTCTGTGAATCTCTGCAGCAGCCTATTATGATCAACCACTGGATCACTTACATTAGATCAAACATATTTTTTATTTTTGAAAATATGTGAAAATCTAATTCCACAGAAAGATAATGAAGTTTATTTTCCCCACATCTGACATCTGATTGATTTCTTCAATCTACTAATTACATAAGCTGCTCAGTTATTTAGAATTATATGTTGAGATCAATCCAAAGCTTTCACTTTTTTTTCTTGTAAAGGAATCTCTCCCTATCTTCCCAAACTCTTCTCTTTAACCCCCCTAGAGGGTCTAATTTGCCTTCTTTACAAGTATCTTCCCCACTAGTCTTCTCCAACCTCAAGGATGTCTGCCTAACCAATTACCCCCACTTCTCAACTACTTGACAGCGATAAATAAATGCTTTGATTTATCTGCCTTTGTATTTGCTAGGAAACTATCACACTTCCTTTAGAAAGTATAATTAAAGACTTGTTCCAGTCAAAATAAAAGATTCCATAACAGTTAGTGAAAGGAATGTAGGGGAATCCATAATTGGCTGGCTAGTAATGGAAGGAGTGAGTCTGGGTTGCATGTGTGTGTGTGTGCACGTGCGCGTGCATATGTAAATGTTAGCACCTTGCAAGTTGCTTAAACATTCTATTACAGATGGATGGAAAGGTAAATGGCCTTTGGAGACCTATATATGTGCCACTTACCTCTGCACTGCAGAGGTAGACAACACTGCAGGCCTGCAATTTTTCTAAGGCCGGCCTCTAAGTAAACAAAAGCAGCTGTGACAGAAGTGCCTAGATTTTGGATTGAAGATGTGCCAGAGGAAGAATGGATGGGAAGAGTGTCACATGTTCATCACTCTTGTGTGATCAGTTCTTACTGTGGTACAGCTGTCTCAGGTTGGGTTCTCTGGAAGCAGATGCTGAGTTTGGGATGCACAGTGTTTATTACAAACATCTGTGACAAGAAGGTAGAAAACCAGGATCCGGCAGGGAGAGAAATCAAACTATTCTAACTATAATGTGGGCTTAACAAAGCCTCTTCCAAACCTACCCAGTGCACCCACCCTCTGTTGTAAGAATTGTGTGTTAGAATTTCCATGTTGGACTGGAATGGCTATGCCTTTATGTTCATGGCCCTCTTACCCAGTCGCTAGATTCTGACAGCCCTGGGGAGGAAAAAAGCTAAAAAAAAAAAAAAAAAAAAAAATGGAGGCTGTGTGCTGGCAGCAGCTGGGCAGCACAGTCCTTCCTTGAAGGGAAATCTGAATGGTACATTTCTGTGTCCTCCACAACATCTAAGAGAAACTGGGTCTAAATCTAGACTTACATGCAAATAATTTCAAATAAAGAATGTGTCTCCAAGCTTGTCTCCACAAGTGGATCCAGTGATCATTCCCTAATGAAGAACTCTTCTGCACAGCCAGCTAAACAGTGTAAGTAACTGATTCAATGGCAGGATCCGAAGGACCATGATCTCTCCTGCACATCCTTAAAGCTTGCAGCTTCTACATATATCCAATAATTTTGCTGCAGGAGCACAATGGGCTGTCAACCTTAACCTAGAGTTCTCTTAAGTATGTCTAAGGGAAGCAGTCTTCCTATTTGTTTCTTATTCATTTATGCAATAACTCCCTTATTTATTTATTTTTTAAATAATTCATTTATTCACTCTTCTTTTTGCCTATTTCAAGAGTGCATCGGAAAAACCTGGAGATCAACCTCTTTATTTATAGGTGCCAGAAATAAAAATCATGCAAATTTACCCAAGGTCTCAAAACTAATAACTATCTAAATTATTACCAGAAGTTTTTGTGTTTTGACTCTTAATCCATTGTTACCGGAACTAATTCCTTCCAGAGTCTAAAACACTACTAAACTAAAATACCTTAAATTGAAAATATAATCAAATTCACTCTATTCGACATTATCTTCAAAAAATTCCTTACAATATGCAGTTTAAATCAAAGCCATAATTTATCTTCATATCAAGTTACTTGCTGTAATAGAACAAATATACTTAAACATACACAGAGACTTATTCAATGTGTACAATACAGCAGTTAAATGCATTATTAAATCAACCCTCTTAATTTACTATGAATATATCCAAACAAATATACTGAAGAGCATTATATCATATTTTCAACCATCTTGACTACTACCATAAATTGCCATAGCCAAAGTGCTTGACAATGACTTGGACAAACATAACAGTAACTGAATTCATTGTCTTGGCCACTTACCAATCTATCTCTTTGGAACATCCAGCTCCCTGTAAATGTGGTCTCTATACTTGATAGTTTAATTGCATCGGTTCGTTCTAGGAAGAAAGGTATGTTTGACCTTAGTTCTATTTATTCATATATCCTAAGTAAACTAAAAATATTAGTACTACTAATTTTTGTACTACTATTTTTGAACTTTCACTATATGCTAAAAGTTGCACCAGATTATATATATGTGTGTGTGTGTGTATATATATATATATATATATACATATATATATATACTTATATATATAAGTAATAGTACATTTAATGTATATTTATATGTGCATATATAGTACATTGGGATCCTCACTCACATCTTGGAGATGATTAACTGAATTTGATATGGTATTTTGCCTTAGGGAGCACATCATCCAAAGTAGAGTTGTTAAAGAAACTCATGTTCTTGGAAATCCTGAGTACTCAGTTCATAGCCATATATGGCTTTTCCTGCCATAGAAAAGATAAAATATTTTTGAAATAATAAGTCAACTTGGGAAAATAGGTCTTATAAAAATAGTACTCCTCCATGACTAATTTCTTTAAATGAAAAGTATTGCATTAACTTGCAAGCTAATTGTTAGAGTCATCTATAGCTTGATCCCAGGAATGTGACATAGCTTCGTGTGTGGACAGTGTAGGAATTACCTCTATTGATTTTATTTTTCAAACCTAAAATATTAAAATCTCATTGTACAGATAAGACATAAACAAATGAACATTTTGCTAAATAAATAGCAATCAAAATAAGAATAAAGAAACTTGTGTTCAGATATGGGTGGGATGGACATGAGTGGCGAGCAGAGACAGTTCAAAGGAAAGGAATGAGTATAGAGTGAAAGAGAGAGAAATCATTGGAATAAACTGGTCTCAAAATTTTAAGAAAAATTTGAAGGTGTGGATAAAATTTTGATAGGCAAAGAGGACAAGAAAGGTGGAATGAGGCCAGAATAAAGAGTCTTTTCAATATGAGGAGAACTTTTGACTTCACCCTCTATAAACTAGGAGATACTAAATGAATCTAAGTCGGACTAAAATTATCAAAGTAATAGAGTAGGAAGTTTATTTTGGTAACAGTGTGAAGGATTGTCAAAATGGAAGAAACAGGAAATTTGAATTAGAGTGGAAATACTAGACTGGGTATAAGAAATGATGGGGCCTCTCCAAAGTGAGTTCTGGGGCAAGGGTACAGGTTTGTGAGACCTACAGATAAAATGACTTCTCTAAATGTTAAACTTTTGAAATGCAAAGTACTATTGCCTTAGTGGTTCTCAAGCAAGGACAACTGGCAATATCTGGAAAAATTTGGGTTTGTCACATCTCAGAGGCCACTACTGGCATCTAGTGGGTAGAGGCCAGAGATGCTGCTAAACATCCTATAATGCACAGTACAGCCCCCGCCGCCCCCACCTGCCCAACATCAAATTATTTTCTGGCCCAGAATGTCAAGAGTGTTGAGGTAGAGAAACCCTGACTTAGAGTGAGATGGTTTACATTGCTGTCGTTTGAACTGACTCTATTTGCTGTGTACTTTTTCTTCTCAAGAAGTTCATACTTCAATAGAAGCATAAAATTATCTTGCTTAATAGGTAAACATTTCATAATAAATTCTAATAGAAGGAGAGTGCTTTTTAAATAAGGAATTACTGAGTGACATAAAGAAAGAATGACTTTTCTGGTCATCTTATGATGGTCACTTCTCATACTAAAACATCTCAATGACATTATGTAGGGAAAAGGCATAAAGAAGAGGAAATCTCAGCTATGTTTGTTCTGTAGGTACTGATCCATCCTCTGTTTTTAACGCCAAATCAAATGCCTTTAGCAATTCCACCTTAAACATTACCCAAGAGCCTTGATAGCTAAGGAAAGAATAAGCATATTGATGGCATTACACAGGTTTTTGGTGCAACGTGAGACAAAATGATGCACTGGACCAAAGGTTTATTTATTTCTCCAAAGTCAGTCCCACTCATAGATCTCTCGTTTGCCTTTGTATCTTCTCTTTCCACCCTCCCACAAAAATTTCCTAGATAAAGTACAAGAAAGAAATTAAGAAAGATCTCGGTTAGCAGAGGTTGTGTTTCTCATAGGTCAAGAAAGTCCCAGGTCACTTCCATTTTTCTGAAACCTCTGCTATATTAATGAAATGAAATGAAATGAAATGAAATGAAATGAAATGAAACGAAATAACAAATGCCAAGACACGACTACTAAAAAATATTTGTCTTTTAATTTAATAATTTAACAAATTGCTGCTTTTTGCTAAAATAATACAATATTGTTCACAGGAAAATTAGAAATATGAAAGTATTAATTAATAGTCTATCTCAAATAGTATGACTTAATAATAATGAGACCCACTAATTATGTCCCCTAATAATGAGACAATGAGACCCACTGTTAAAGTTGTACAATGAAAAAATTCTTCTTTCAAACCTGACAATATGTCTCTGGAATGTGTGTATATCACTTGGAGATAATATCAAAATGGCATTAGTTAATATTCTTCCTACCCAAACCCTCATGGGCTCTGAAAGAAAGAGAAAAGATGAAATAAGAACTGGGAAACGGCAAATGGGAAAAGAGAGAATGTGTGGC
Organism: Herpailurus yagouaroundi; assembly: GCF_014898765.1. Taxonomy (NCBI): domain Eukaryota; kingdom Metazoa; phylum Chordata; class Mammalia; order Carnivora; family Felidae; genus Herpailurus; species Herpailurus yagouaroundi. Next base: position 373,823 of record NW_024412525.1, read on the forward strand.
TGTATACTAGACTTGAAATATGTGGTGAAAGCATAAGAAAATCATGTTACAAAAAAAAAAAAAAAGTAGATATCAATCATCACCAAAGTGGGTGTGGATGGTTTAATTATATAAGGAGAGGGAAATCCCAAATTGGAAAAAAATCAATTTGATTATTAGTATAAATAGTATTGCTCTTTTATTCACTTAAACTGTTTTCCTTTTCTGAATTACTGTTTTATTTTCTGGATTACTATGAATGGTGACTTAAGTACTAATAAGACTTGTGAGCTTTCCCATTTTCATAATATTTTTCTAGTTCTAAGACCATCTTTCAGCCCTAGGCATTCAAAGTATAAAAATCTTCCTTCCCACTGTAAGCTATGGCTGACTGGAGGCTGATTTTCATAGCAGTATCGATTTGAAGCCTGGCTCCCTAAACCTACTGATTTGTACAGGCTATTTTGCTCCTTGTCCAAGAAGAGCTTCTGCCAAAAACTACAGAACCTCTACTGTTGCTGTTGTCCAAGTTTCCAATGATTGATTGGTTCATTCATAGATTTGCGCATTCATTCACTCATGACAAGTATTTACTGAGCACCTACTATATGTGTCAGGCAATATGCTATTTCAGGACACAAAGATAAATGTGTCACAAAACATTTTGCAACATAAGTCACACAAAAATAAGATATCAAAATACAGTCCTTGTTAAGTGTTGGCCTGAGTAGACATTAGTAACATCAGTGGATCTCGATTCACCATCTTTGGATGTGGGTCATTTGTAACAAACTTTCAATGGGTCATAGTGAAAAGTAATGAGATTTTCATAAGGCTAAATACATTAAATTTAAAAGATTGTCCTTTATTTTGAGATTACTAGGTCCATTGTTTCTCTTTTGGAACATTAAATTTATTTCATTTATTAAATAATGGTGACAAGAGATAGTAGCATTTTTTTCCATTGTTTTCTTTATTTATAAATACTTGTACTTGACAAAATAAAAGTTGATACTTTCTGTTGAATGGCATTTTCTGTTGTTTTTTTATAATTGTGTGGAGCATGAACTCTTAGTCTGGGAAGTACTGATTTATACATCAAGGTCAGGCCCCAAGGCTTACATAAACTCTGGGAACTTATCTGTTGTATCCAGCTGACACAGTAGATATTTACTATTCCTGAGCACTGACACACTAAGTCCTGTCCACAAGTGTGATTACACCTTTTGGTTCTCCTGGGTTTTCAGAATATAAGCACATCTTTTGTCCTTCTAATTTACTTCCTGTAGGTTTATTTCCAATTCTTGTAGGCAGGGACTGTGTTTATACTCTATATAGTAAACATCTAAATTAGAAAAATGACCAATGAGATTTATTATAAGGAGAATTTAATATATGCAGGATCAGCAAATTAAAAGTAAAATAGGAGATGATATTAAATTACCCCATTTTACAGTCTCTGAGCTGTTGATGCCAGTAGCTGTACATTTTACCTGAGATTCAAAGAGATTTAAACAATTTGTCTGGGGTTTGAAGTCTAATTACTGGAAAATTAAAAGCCTGGTTATGGTGATTATTTTCTTTCTTCCATCCAATCACGTATAAAGCCCTGGTAACCGATCTTCTCAAATGTTCCCCCTTGCTTACCTATCTTACTCTACTCCACTGTCAATACTCACACTGGCACCTTCACCCTCTGGGCCTCACACTGTGTACTGTCTCTCTCCTATTTGCCACCAGCCATGTCTGTGTAGTCTGTATATCCTTCCTCCAACTTTCTTTTAGATATCTGTAAACGTGTCTCCCTCCTCTTCAGAGACTTTAAGGACTCTCCATTGCTGCCCAGATGACATTTAATCTCCATTGCCTATCATTTAAAGCCCTCCCCAGTCTACACACGTTTCTGAACCTCCACCTCCAACTAAAATTTCTCTCTGTCTCTCTGTGTCTGTCTCTGTCTCTTTCTCTATATGTGTGTGTGTGTGTGTGTGTGTGTGTGTGTGTGTGTGTTCATTGAAAGAAGAGTGGAAAAGAAAATAATATTTGTTGAATGTCTATTAGGTGCTAGACCAGTTTATACACATTGAAACATTTATTCCTCACCAGAAATCCATGATATGGCTATTACTACCATTTTGCTAGCAGATGAGGAATCTGGGGCTCAGAGACTTTCCAGAATATGTGAAAGTTTTAAAAATAATGAGTAGTTGGAGCTGAGATTCAAGTCTGTCTGCCCCTCAAACTTCTGCTCTTTCCACTATTCAGTACACTGTTCTTTTAATTTAGGAAATAAAACTTTGTTCCAGCCTGAAGTAATTACTAGCACCAGTTGGTGAACAGGGACCACTTAGAAAAGGAACTGAAAGTTTCCCTGCAGCCTCTAAAATCACAGCAAATAATTGGCTATTCATCTGCCACTGTTGGGGGCAGCAGCTCAGAAATTCTAATACTTGACTGGGGAATCTTTGCAAGACACAGAGATCTGTTACCATTTCTCATATTGTTTTAATGTGACATTTTGGTACCAGATGAAAGGAGCCTCACCAATCGCATTTTCAATTGCTGGAAGCTCCTAGAGTGTGAAAGCACCTAACAGCCACTTATTTAACCCTTCTCTAAACAAATGAAGCCAATGGGATCTGGTGAGGTGAAGTAAATTTCGTAAGGTCGCACAGCTAAGAGCTGACCTAAGACCATGTCAATATGAAACTTTCCTGAAACAGAGACTAACGAATGACCACCAGATTGCCTTGTATTATGTAGAACATAAGTGTATGTTAAAGTTTCTAATCATTTTATTATTTGAAAGTTTAAAGTAGTAAATACGCTGAGTGTTGACAAAGATGAAAAGCTGTAATACTGAAGAAAATTAATTAAATGCATTTGGAAAACTAAGAGTGTTACTTGAACAGGATCTTAAAGAAGTATAGGACATGTGTAGAACAAGAAGAAGAAATATCTGCATGGTGCCAAATATCCCTCCTCCATCCATGGTGACAGCATTAATTTTGACACTCTTTTTCTGTTGAGATCTCATACGGTTTTTGTGCCCTTTTTAGCACAGACAGCACTCCAGGTATCCAGTAATAAGTGAAGTAACTTGCCATGTAAGATGAAATCTATTTTCATCACTGGGCTAACCATGAGAGAAAATGGGCCAAAAAGACATCAACTTGGGAATACATGGGCCATTCAACGGGAGAATGTCAACCAGGGTTCCTGAGGATACACCACAATTAGCATAGTATGGACTTAACAGGAGGGAGGCTTTGACAAAAGGCTTAATTGAACTTTTATTCTTTGATAATGTCTTTCCCTTATTCTAAGTCATCTCTCCTAAAATCTCCTAACATATTTTTGAGGAATGTTTGAATTCTTGGACCATTACCCTTTTTCCCTCAGTGAAGATTTGGTTTCATCTTTCCCACTTTTTGAATGAGGCAGTTCTAACCATTTGAACATGTGCTGAATGATCTAGGTGGCTCTTGGAATCACTTACAAACTGAAGCACTCAAACAATTTTACATCATCTATTTCTCAGTGTCTGCACATGCCCAGATGTCTGAACACAAGTAAAAGGCTCTTTTTTTTTTTTTTTAAAGAGCATTTTCAGCAGCTTCAAATTTCTATGCATTATACATTCTGGAACCCTAATAACTTCCAAATTGAAGTACTCTGGAAAATTTGAAGAGGTTGAATAATTTCAAATTGCCCTGTACATGACTCAGAGCTTATATACTTCACAAACTGGAGAACCCTCTCAATTTTGAAGCATTTCAATAATTTTAAATCAAAGCATGTGTATCTCGATTTAATTTTGTATTTGAATTTTGACTTAGAGCTACTTCACATAGACCAACTGAAAAATAAAGACAATCTTCATTCCAAGACATTTTTAGTAATTCATTTTGATTCTGAAGGATGTTTTTAGTTGTGTTTCTCTTTTCTGTTTGTGATTGAATCAACATAGCAAAAGTATCACAGTTTGAAGAGGTATGTTTGCTCCCCAAACAACTTAACCTTGACTATGTTTGCTACACTTGAATACGAAAATGTTAATACAACAATGTGACTTGTTCAAAAAAATTACAGCCATGTTACCATTAAGGCTAACATTTGGCTGTTCACTAAATATCACAACTGGCAAGATTTGACAGGAACAAAAAAGCTGAGCCTTGTTCTTAAATTGAACTAGCTATGATAACTAGAGATGGAGAATAGGAAAATTCAAAATGTGTGGCACTAGACAAGCTTTTATTTTTAAAAGTAAAAATTGTTGAATTTAGGGTAAAAAGGAGCCCCTGAGGTTACTTATCAAGTCTGCAGGGTTATACCCCATGCCTAAATGAGTGAATAAAAGCTCTGTACATTGTAATTTGGAATGCACTAAATTAGCCAACCTCTCACTCCCTCCACCCCCTAAAAAGTAAAGATGTTTCAAGTAAAAGCAAAAGAGTCTGCCATCAAATCTCACAGAATAACTCCATGGGAATTCTCCACATGAAAGATTACAGGATATGACCTGTACGATACATCGCCCTACACAGTCATAAATTAAATTTACTGTAACAACCATACAAACAGAGAGAAAAGAATCACAGAGCCAAAGAATAAAAGCAAGACTAAAATTAAGAGTATTGATCATGTGCCTCAGAAGTGAGAGCACAAAACCATAAAGTGATTAATAGTATTATTATTAGAGGAGCTCACTCAGTTTCCTATATTCCCAGCAGAAAATTAACATTGGTTTAAATGTTCTACCAACAACAATTTTTAATATATCTTCCAAATGTTTTGGCTCATCTCATTGCTAAAGCATAACCAGAAATAAGACTTAATTCAATATAAGGATTTATTTAAAATACACACGTGTTTAAATTTCATGCACAGTAGAGGAAAAGCCCACCACAATTCATCAAATTCTGTAATTTTTTTTTGGTTGTTTTCCTTTTATATGGAATTTGTAGACGACATAGTGGAGTTTTGTCTAAGTAAACAAGAGTAAATCAAACCCAGACCCCATTCCCCAAACTGAGAAGATTGGAAAATGTCCTTTCCCACCCTGAGCTCTCAAATGAATGGTCATGGGTGCTTCTTAGCAGCTGGGACAAGGGGAAAAAAAGATACATGGAAACTATACTTCTGTTTTAAAATAAAAGTAAAGACTTGATTTTAAGTAGAGGTTAGGGTCAGGCCAGGTCAGACATTTGATTCCCTGGGTCAGGACTCTTCAGTCTGTGACCTACCAAGAGAGGCATCATGTTCTAACTCTTCTCTGACAAAGGCAGCAAAAACAAAGCATTTTAATACAATCTGGACTAATTAGGCTTCCAAGTTAGAATAAAAGGACATGTTAAAAAAAAAAAGGACATAAAGCCTTTCTTATTTTATGGCAATTAAAAAGTACATTGTGATCAAATAATGGCAAATGTGAAAAGTGGCATGAAGCAAATTACCCTGTTTCCCAAATATCAGGAAAATCATTTTTCCAAGCTAATAGAATTACCCATCACAAAGAATGCTTGAAACTCTGCTATTTTATATGCCAACAAATCCAACCATGGAAAAAAGAAAACAGAATGAACAGCCTCAAGAAGAAACATAATGGAAGAGGCTCATGGGGGGTTGTATTTGGCCCATTATTTACAAGAGAAAAATTCCTTTGTTAGCTGTGTGTCTTGAACAGACTTTATGGCAAACCTGACAGACCAGTCTCTGACCAAACAAAATCCCCCTGTGTTTGCAGGAATTTGACTTGTGTACATTTAGAGAGTTTGGTTGCAAGCCACATTATTCGCAAAAAAGAAGCTCTTGTGTACATTATAAATAAAAATTGTGCATAATTGATATATAGTAAATATTCTAACATAAGATGTATGCACTCCCATTTTGAAATTTGAGAATTTCATGCCACAGAATCTTTCTCATGCCTTTGAGGCATATTTAATACATGTGAATTCAAGAAATGTTTTGTCCCTTTATTGTGAAATTCCTATTATGCTAATTATTTTTTAGTAAATGAAGACAGTATTATCTTCATTATCATATTATCACTGAGTAAAATAATAGAGGAAATAGACTTTTTTTAGAAAATACTCAAAATAAAACTGTTGAAGAAATAACATATCCTACTACCCATATGCATCTTTATACATAATGCCACTGCAAATATTTTCAAGAAATGAACAAAAAAAATTTAAAGGTTTATTTCTCTGGTTTCATTATTTCTTTTCATATTCAAGCTCTGAATACTTATTAAAAGAAATTGGTTCTTTTATTTCTTCATTTGTCTGAGCTGAACTACAATTTTAGTTAAACCTACCAAAAGTTAAACCTCACTCACTATGTGATAGTCTTCAACAAATGTGTTGGTGTGAAGGGCCAAGCTATCATTTCCTCATCATGTGGTTCAGTTAACAACACAGAAAGAGCTCACAACTCAATGAGCTAACACAGACTCTCATTTTTTTTCCACACGTGACAGAGTTATTTGTAAATACAGTTGACACAACATAAAAATTAGCCAATGTAGTAATGATCCCCTTTCTGTAAAATGCATACCTGTTCTTATATTTATATGCTGGCATAGATAAAAACAGTAAGTGATTATAAAGAGGAAAAAGATAGGCTAAAGGAACATTTGGAAGGCAGAAATACAGGTCTTTGATATGAAGTGAACACCTGTGAGAAATAAATGAAGAAGTCAATATTTAATCAAAAAATTTAATAGATAGATGGTTGATATTAAAACAAAAGAATGAACTACAAGTGAGGCCTGCGCTATAACAATATAAGCAAAGTGTTATGTATGTGTGTGTATTTATATTTCATTTCCTTTTAAGATGGAGAGTTAGAGATACAGCTGAAAACCAAGAAAATAAGGCAGTGGACACAAAGAAAGACTGAGTGAGGCCAACCAAAAATCCAGAGAACATTTTCTTGGATTCTTTACAGACAACAATAGTCAAATCACAGTCTCAGGTGATGTTTTGATTCCTAGTTCAGCATTTCCCTTTCAACTGTTGGGCAAAAGAGTTTCCAAGAACAGTCAGGAAAATGTCTGGCATCTGTTTGGAAATCCTCACTATGAAAAACTGCTTGGATGGTCCATGGGCCTACTGGAATATTATCTTGCCATACCCTATAAAATATTTCTGTGATACAAATTACTTGGCTTGTGTATCCTTGCTTTGGGAGGTCACATATATATTGCATTTTGCTTAGGTATAAAGAAGAAATTTTATTAACATTTTGTCAACACAGTTTGCAGTCAGGTTGGAATACCTAGCTCTGGTGCAGAGATGACTATAAGTAACATGAATAATTCATGAGTCTATTATATGCTGTGTCAAGAAAAAAGAAACAAAAACCACTTCCAATTTAGCTACCATTGGTTCAGTGGTTTAGTGGAAGTTCACAATTTAGAATTTCAGCTCAATTAGTTTTGACAATCAGATTAACATTAGCATTAGCTTATATACATTAGCTTTCCTAATATAACTAAGCCTAGAGAGTTGATTTAAACTTCATCACATGGAAGCCTATACAATGACAATAATATCTTGAAATAATTGGGTTGATTTTAATAAAAGAAATTTGTAATTCTTTGCAAACATTTATGCCATCAATTACATTTTCCAATGAAGAAACAACAACAAAATGAAATGCCATCATGCTACTTATTTTAGCCACTCAGGGATAAAAGAAAGAATGGGCCATGGGAAGAGACAACATAGTGTGATTTTTTCAAGCACTGAACATTTTGCAACATTCTACATCTCTTTCTTCAGCTCTCAAAAATATTTTCTTCAAAGGATCGTCACTTTACCCACAATCCAAACAATTAGTCAACCTATTTTGAATATCAATTTAGAGCAGTTTAAAAGATATTAAAATGCCTCTCTGGAAAGAGAAGCATATTAAGATATTGTGAAAATGTGTTAAGGAAATCTATTTCAAATTGGAGTTGGGAAGTCATGCAGGGAGGGCTCTTATGCACATACCATTCATCACAGCTTGTATAGTCCAGCAAGAAGAAGGAAGATTTCCTCTGCCTGGCAACAGCAAACTTCAGGAACCCGGCAACAACAAGCTACCCTCGCCTGCAGCCAATGAGAGATCACTACCCTCCAATCATCTACAGCCAATGAGGAGCCACCAACACTTCCAGCTCTCATTTTCCTCCAATGAACTTTTGTTTAAACAGCCCCTCCCAATTCCTATCTTCCTCTACAAAACCATACTCTCCACTTTTGTTCTGGAGTTGCCTATCATTCACCATCCTTTGCTTGTCCTCCGCTGTTCCCAAATAAACTTGATTTTGCTGGCTGAACTGCTTACTTTTTCCTTTTAGAAGCTTTACATTTTTGGGGCGACTGGGTGGCTCAGTCGGTTAAATGTCAGACTTCGGCTCCGGTCATGATCTCGCAGCTCCTGAGCGCCCCCCCCCCCACCATCCCCCCGTGTTGGGTTCTGAGCTGACAGCTTAGAGCCTGGAGCCTGCTTCAGATTCTGTGTCTCCCTCTCTCTGCCCCTCCCACACTCACACTCGATCTCTCTCTCAAAAATAAAGATTAAAAAAATTTTTTTTAATAAAAATAAAATAATTTACATTTCCAATAACCATGAAGTCTTTAGGGTAAATTAGTTTACTAGATTAGTCAGTTATCTTGCAAGTTCCAGAGATTGATCCATTTTAGTGTATGTGAGGAAGTCTAAGAATGATGTAGGTAGAGGGAAATTAAGAAGTCAAGACTTCATGGAGGACAACATATTGTCCCTCTATTAAGAAGGAAAGCTATTTCAAAGGAGAAAATGGAAATTACCATAAAAAAGTATAGGACAAAGAAAGCATCTTAGTAAACTTTATTCTGGTTATCTACTGCTGCATAACAAATCACTCTATAACATAGTGGCTTAAAACAACCACATTCATTTTATTTTGTCTCACAGTTGCTGATCAGAAATTTGGGAAGAACTTGAAAGTGTGGTATTGTAAAATTATTGTGAGAATATTACCATCATATCTATTGTAAAAATGTTACTATTATATCTTATTTTGATGGTATGATGCATTAGATTCTTCTAATTTTCTTTATCCTAATTCCAAGCTCACGAAACAGGTTTCTGGTTTTTAGTTTCTCAGATCCAATAATAGAGAATGGCATTAGAGGAGATATACCATGAAAGTCCATTCACTGTGATGACTTCTCATTTCAGATTTAAAAAACTAGAATTCTGATTCTAACCTGACTCCCAAGTTAACATGATTAATGGGAATGAAAACACTAACCACGTCATTTCAAATATTCTGTTTTCTTTAATCATATTAGTTCTTATTTTAAAGCAGAAAATTGTTCTGCTTCATACGTAAAATCTCCTGAGCTTGGATATTTCCATTCAATAATTATTTACTACTATGTGCCCACACAGTTCTATAACGTAGGGATACATCAGCATATTAAGATGATGAGTTCCTATTTTCATGAATCCCACACTCTGAGCAAGGAGACAAAAGTAAACAATGCTTTTAAAAAAGTCAGATGACAATAAGAAATATGCAGAAAATTAAAACATGATGATGTAATAGATCATCGGGGCTACTTTAGATTAGGTGGGTAGAGAGGTACCTCTGGGAAGGTGACCTTAAAGCCGATCCCTGAATGACAAGAAAAAGTCAGTCATGCCAAAATTAGGAGGAGGAAAAAAAAACATTTCAAGCAGACAGAACGCATCAATACAAAAGGCTCAAGGTGAGAATGGGCTAGAAGTGCCAAATATAAAGATTATATTGAGGTGTTCAAGAAACGAAAACAATGCTACTATGTCATACAATACAAGAGATGAAGGACAAGTTCATCTAGGGCTGGGTAGTGGAAGTCAGGAGTGTTTCTGAATGGGATAGAAGCTATTGAAGGGTTTTACGACATGAATGTGTTTATATTTTGAAAATCTTATTCAACCTATTAGAGAATAGATCATAAAAATATGAGTGAAAGTAAGAAGACTAGGGAAGAAACTGTTAACAAAAATACAACAAACGATAAACAAGAAATGATGTATAGTAGGACAAGAGGTGAAAGAAAATGAAACAATTCAGAAAATATTTTGATGGTACATCAACAGAACTAGTGGATTGAGATCTAAAGGATTGAATACAGAGAGAGAGTTGAGGGAAAAGAAGGAATGAAGATTTTTAACTGGAAAAAATCCTAGGTTTTTCACTGAAAAACTTGAGTAGATGGTGGTGTCATTTACCAGGATAGGGAAAGTTGGGCAGAAGCACATTTACAATGTGAAGTTGAGAGAAATAAATACTTTTCTTTGAATATGTTAGATTTTAGATGTGAAAGTGGAGAAGTTAAATCAGTAACTCTATTTGTGACTGAAATTTCCTAGAGAGGGAAAATTTCAGGAAGAAAGTCTTGGGAATACATGAAGGAACTGGATACAGAACAAAATTAGGCATGCTGGCTTGTTACTAAAGCAAGACCCTTGCTGCTCAGTAACAGGAGAAAAGAGAAGACAGTGTAGGTGTATAAGCAGATTAGTTGGTAGGTGATTAGAAGGTGGGGAAATATGAGAGTTAGTGAGTTAGTGAGACTAACTGGCCTGTTTACATGTTTTCCATTTCAATGTTCAACTGCTCTGGTGCAGAAACAGGATAGGCAGAGAAGGTAGATTTAAGTAGGTTTGGGGTTTTATCAGGTGATTATGACAAAAAGATAAGAGCAAGGTCAACAAAGGGATAATTAAAAGAGGAAGGTAATGCACTCAAGAGAATACAAAGTGCTGGGAGGGCAGGGAAGGGTAAAAGTTTGGATCAATTTCAGAGAGACTCAGGGTAATATGGGGATGTGAATGAATTCATCGAATTATATGGTAGTGCTTGAGTTTCTAGAGAAAAGTAAGATAAAGAGGAATGAGAAGACTTATGTTAATCTGAAGTTTCATTATTATTAACATATGAAAATACCATGTCCCTAAGAGATATAATTTCTTTCCCTTGTTGGAATATTGACTATAATTAAAGTATCATTGGAGAGGCTCAGTTAGTTAAGCTTTCGACTTGATATTGGCTCAAATCGTGATCTCCCAGTTGTGAGATGCAGCCTCATGTCAGGCTCTGCACTGGGATTCTACACAGGATCTGCATTGGAATTCTCTCTCTCCCTCTCTCTCTGCTCACCCCCCTCAAAATAAATAAATGGACTTTTTTTTTTTTTAAGTATCATGGAATTCTTGGAATGTAGGATGAACCTTTAGATGTCATGTAGCCTAATTCAATGGCTTCTAAAAGGACTATATCTAAAATAAGTATAAAAATAAATTATAAATCTCTCCAGTCTGGTAAATCCTATAATTAACTCTGGCACTCAACAGACTTTAATGTCAGCAAGTACTTTTTAGGGGCTAATCTTAATTCTCTGCTGTCATGAGGAGCTCACTTCTCTTGTATTTTACTGGAGATTAAATCAATCTTGCTGCTGCCATCCACCAGTCCTCATGCCTAAGTTGCTCTAACCATTTAGTTGTTTAAAATTTATATCCCAGAAAGGGTTTTTATGGAAGCAATATTCTCTGAGTTCTTGCATGCTCAAAATAGTTTTCCAGGAGCCTTTATACTTTAAGTTCAGTTAAGATGGAAATAAAATCTTTTATATATATATATAAATATATTTATATATTTACATATATAAATCTTATGTATATGTTTATATATATAAATCATATATATATTTATATCCAATATATCCATATATATCCACACACATATATATGTCATATATATTGTTTATTTTAATGTAGTAAAAATACATAACATACAGTCTTCCATTTTAATCATTTGTAACTATATAATTGAGTAGCACCAAGTACATTCACATTTTTTTACAACTATCATCACTCTTCATCTCCAGGACTTTTTCATCATTGCAAACAGAAACTCTTAACCCAATAACTCCCCATTCCTTCTCTACTCCCCAGCCTCTGTTCGGCTTTAATCTACCTTCTGCTTCTATGAATTTGCCAAGTTCAGTGCCTCATCTAAGTGAAATTATACAATACTTGTTCAGCTTTTTTCACTTAAAAAAGTGTCTTCAAAGTTTATCCATATCATGTCATGTATCAGATATTCATTCTTTCTTAAGGCTGAATAATATTCTAATGTATGCCTATACCACAATTTGAATCAATTTTTAACCATTCATCTGTTAAACAGTGGGTTGCTTCCACTTTTTGTCTATTGTGAATAATGCTGCTGTGAATATTACTGTATAAACATCTGTTTAAGTCCCTGGTTTTAATTCTCTGGAGTATGTATTCAAAAGCAGAATTGCTGGATCATATAGTAATTCTATGCTTAACCTTTTTGAGGAATTAGCCAAACCATTTTCCATAGCAACTGCACCATTTTACATTCCCATCAATAACGTACAAGGGTTCTAATTTCTCCACATTCTCATCAATACATGTTATTTTCCATTTTCTAAAAAATAGCCATCCTAATCATTGTGAAGTGGTATCTCATCATGGTTTTAATTTGAATTTTTCTAATGACTACTCATTTTTCATGCATATTGAAAAATGAAAATACGCTTACTATGAAAATAAGCATATTTTCATGTGCTTATTAGCCATTCATATATCTTCTCTCAATCTATCTATATATCAATATATATATTGATATAACAATTTATATATATATATATATATATATATATATATATATATATCTATATATATCTTCTACTCAATCCCTGAGCACATTTTTTTTTATTCTGGATATACACTGATGTATTTTTTTTCAATATATGAAGTTTATTGTCAAATTGGTTTCCATACAACACCCAGTGCTCATCCCAAAAGGTGCCCTCCTCAATACCCATCACCCACCCTCCACTCCCTCCCACCCCCCATCAACCCTAAATTTGTTCTCAGTTTTTTTTTTTTTTTAATTTTTTTTTCAACGTTTTATTTATTTTTGGGACAGAGAGAGACAGAGCATGAACGGGCGAGGGGCAGAGAGAGAGGGAGACACAGAATCGGAAACAGGCTCCAGGCTCTGAGCCATCAGCCCAGAGCCTGACGCGGGGCTCGAACTCACGGACCAGGAGATCGTGACCTGGCTGAAGTCGGACGCTTAACCGACTGCGCCACCCAGACGCCCCTGTTCTCAGTTTTTAAGAGTCTCTTATGCTTTGGCTCTCTTCCACTCTAACCTCTTTTTTTTTTTTTCCTTCCCCTCCCCCATGGGTTTCTGTTAAGTTTCTCAGGATCCACATAAGAGTGAAACCATATGGTATCTGTCTTTCTCTGTATGGCTTATTTCACTTAGCATAACACTCTCCAGTTCCATCCATGTTGCTACAAAGGGCCATATTTCATTCTTTCTCATTGCCACGTAGTACTCCATTGTGTATATAAACCACAATTTTTTTTATCCATTCATCAGTTGATGGACATTTAGGCTCTTTCCATAATTTGGCTATTGTTGAGAGCCTGAGCACATTTTTAAATTGTGTTGTTTATTTTTTCTTGTTATTGAGTTATAGACATTCTTTATATATTCTGGATAATCCTCATCTGATATGTGACTTGAAAATATTTTCTGCCCATTCTGTCAGTTGTCTGTTCAGTTGATCATGTCCCTTGATGTACAAAAGTATTTTATTTTGATGAATTCCAACTAATCTATTTCTTATATCATTATCTGTGCTTTTGGTATCATCAAGAATTCAATACTGAATCCAATATCATGAAGATTTTCCACTATGTTTTGTTCTAAGAGTTTTGTGATGTTAGGTCTTACGTGTAGATCTTTTGTCCATTCTGAGTTAAATTTTGCATATGGTGCAAAATAAGGCTCTAACTTAATTCTTTGCATGTAGATATCCAGTTTCTCAGCACCATTTGTTGAAAAGACTGTCCTTTCCCCATGGAATAGACCTAGGATCCTTGCTGAAAATCAACTGACCATATATGAAAGGGTTTAATTCTGGGTTCTGAATTCTATTGCATTGATTAATATGTCTGTCTTTATGTCAGTACCACACTGTTTCTATTCCTGCAGCTTTGTAATGAGTTTTGATATAAGGAAGATAAGTTCCCCAAATTTATTCTTCAAAATTGTTTTGGTGATTTGGGTCCATTAAGATTCCATATGAATTTTAGGCTAGGTTTTTCTATTTCTAAAACAAAAAACAAAAAACAAACAGAAAACAAAAAAAACCCAACCTGTCATTGGGACTTTGATACAGATTGCACAGAATCTACTGATCACTTTGGGTAGCACTGTTATCTTAACAACATTAAGTCTCAGTCCATGAACATGAGATGCCTTTCCATTTATTTATGTCTTCTTTAATTTCATTCTGCAATGTTTTTTATTTTTCTGTGTGCAAGTCTTTTGCCATATATATTACATTTGGCTACATTTATTGGTAGTTTTGATTCTTCTTTATTTTCAACAAAATACTGAGTTATAATTTTAGTACTGATGCTATTCCATTGTGTGGGAATTGTGGGTATTGTTCTTTGTGACTCTTTTCTTTTTAAATATTTATTTATTTATTTATTTTGAGAGAGAGTGCAAGAGGGGTAAGGGTCAGAGAGATACAGAGAGAGAAATCCCAAGCAAGTCCCACACTGTCAGCACACAGCCTGACATGGGGTTCAGATTCACAAACAGTGAAATCATGACCTGCACCCAAATCAAGAGTCGGACGCTTAACTGAATGAGCCATGCAGGTGCCTTGTGTTCCTTGTGACTCTTACCATACATTTGGTGAATCTTTTTTGCCCATTTTTAAATCTACCACTTCCTTCCAGTTTTTAGTAACTAAAACAAGTTATGCTGTAACACATCTCTTATTTATTTTCAGGCATACTCAATGGTGTTTACTTTCTCTGATGCTCCTTTGTATTTAGTATCCATTACCAAAATGATCTTTTTCTTTATTTCCAATTATTTCCAACATCCCGTTAGCTTTCTTTTTAAATCTCCTTTTTCTCCAATCATCTATGAGTTTTCTAATTTCCATTGATGCTATTATTTTATATTTCTATCAGTTTCTTAATTTTTAGTACATTTTATAATATTAGTTAAACTTTTTAAACATTATGGCCATCTTTTTCTCTATATACGTTTATCTATATATTTATCTCTATTATATATAATTATTTTATATATATTATATTTATATATATTATATATAATATATATAATTATATAGAAGATTTGACCACAGAAATTTTCCACTATTCATAGATAACTGGGATGAGCTTTCCTGTATTTGTAGGAAGGGAGAGTTGACAATTTCAGCTCAAACAACTGCATGGTGCTACTGAACCTTCCTTCTAATGCTTATATTTCTCAGAGATGTTAAAAATATAAGTGCATACTTTCTGCAGTCTGCTGGCTCTCTTCCCCTCTTCCCTTATATCGGGGCCAACTCTCCTTTGCCTATATTGTCCTTATCCTAATAGATGTGTCTCCTGGTTCTAGTAGTTTCACTTCCACACAGGGCTTTCACCTTGAAGTGACAGATCTTACCAAATTAATTTCAAGAGCTCATATAACCCAGCCCCTTCCAGCACCATCCAAACTTAACCACAATCCCTTGCAGTCACCTGCTAATTTGAGCCTGCAAAACTCTGTCCCAATTTTAACTGCTCTTCTCTTAGTGGCTCCTTTAGAATTCCAATAAGTACTCATTGACTCATTTGGTGCTCTCTAACAATCAAGGCCAACTGAAGTCCCTCTTTGCCTTATCGCTGCTTCACTCTGCACCCAGTTGTTAATATATGGGTCTTTTTGCTGTCAATGGTTTATCCCCTGCATTTGTATTTTAAGGTTTGTAGGATACCGTATTTTTGTTTCAGATTTGTGGTACGTTTTCCAAGTGCTTTTGTTTTGCTATCCTATTTTAGTAGCTCTGTTTATTTTAATGGGCATATTTCAAAGGATACATAAACACTGCTCTTGCCATCTTGCTCTAATCTGCAAATTAGTTTTTAAAGAAACATTTTAACTTTTTGTCATTTATATAGGTCAATGAAAGATATACAAAAACAGCATTTAGAAAGCTTTGAAAGAGGTGTTATGTTGTGGAGGTATTGTATTCCATGGTCCTTTCTTCTTTTCTTAGTTGTATTATAAAATACAGGATGGGGCACCTGGGTGGCTCAGTTGGTTAAGCATCCAACTTCTGGTTCAGGTCATGACCCTGGGGTTCAGTTCATGAGTTCGAGCCCCTCATCAGGTTCTGTGCTGACAGTTCAGAGCCTGGAGCCTGCTTCAGATTCTGTGTCTCCTTCTCTCTCCGCACCTTCCTCGCTCACTCTCTCTCTCTCTTTCTCTTTTCTCTTTTTTCCCTCTTTGCACTGCTTTTATACTTTGAATGTCTTTTTGTATACATAAACTACTTGAGGGAAATCACCCTGTCTCATGTTTGTACACCCCATAAGCATAATGCCTACAAAGAATAAAGGTATATAAATGTTTCCTGTTATTGATAATAATGGTGTGGCTGTCTGTTATGCATACTCAATTTTAATTATTCCAACGTGAAGATTTTTAAAGTTCCTTTTTGTGCAATACAGAGGAAAACTATGATAAAATTATTATTTTGAGTTGAACAGAATAGGAAAAAATGGTAAAATTTACCTAAATCTCAACTTTCTTGAATTATTGGGTGCACCATATTTTTCAAATTGAGAAATTTAGCCTTCTGTTCACAAGTGAAACAGAAAATAAGTTGTCTACTCTAATACCTAAAACAGCTAATTTAGTCCAACTTCTCCTTGGGATCCTGTTTTATTCACTGACACATAAGCTTATGCTGATAATGAATGCAAGGTGACTATTTCACATATGCCATTTAAAAATATTTATGTTGAATGTATAATAAAAAATAATCTTCAATGCAGCTGTATTAGAAAACTCTCAGTTCTTTGGGCCCCCGGTTGGTTCAGTCAGTTAAGTGTCCAACTTTTGATCTTGGCTCAGGTTATGATCTCACAGTTTGTGAGTTCAAGCCCCAAGTTGGGCTCTGTGCTCACAGTGCAGAGCCCACTTGGGATTCTCTATCTCCCTTTCTCTCTTCACCTCCCCAGCACATGCTTGCTCTCACTCTCTCTCTCTCCCAAAATAAATAAATTGAGAAAACTCCCAGTTCTTAAGTCAGCACTCAGAACAAAAAAGGAAGAAAAATTGAGCAGCATTTAAAGTACACGTACAACTCCAGACACTGTAATAGGTATTAATTACATTTACTATATTTCATGTAGATGTGGATAAACTTGGTAACATGAGAAAAAGGAAGAGAGGTCCAGAGACCTAGTTGTTGGGCTTTGCTGTGCTACTAAGTTGTGTTGCTCCAAGCTATTCATTGAAATTGCTAAATGACTCAGTTATTCTTAGAAAGATATTTGCTTCAACATACAACTACATCCCCAAGTTGTTATGAAATGGTTAACCAACATTCAAGCACTTCCTACTTTGATAGGAACTTCCAAATTGTGTTCAGGCAGGTTTCCACACTGGAAACAAAATGGAATCAGATGATTCTCTCTATTCTCTGTCAATTAAAGGACAGGTATGTGGCTTAGGATCTTGATCAGACATACCCCTGAATCTTAAGGGAAGGCTGTAGATGAAGAGACACCCAAATTGTATTTGTGGGGCAATGGTGAATTGGAAGAAATAAGGCAGTAATAGTCCAGTGGTGACATCTGCTGATTTCTTGGCTGCCTAGCCTCAATTATTTCTAATACAAATTTCTATAATGTGTTTCCTTGCCTTTCCATTGGTTCTGTGAGCTAATATAAATCATATCAATGTATTTTCTTTTACGACTTCCCATAAGCAGCATTGGTTTTTGCCATTTGCAACCAAGAACCTTGGTGTGGAAAACAAAACACTGTGGCATTCAACTCAGAATTGAATTTGCTAGAACTAACCATTTAAATGAAAAGTTACAATATATCAAGAGTTAAGAGTCTAATATCTAAAAAAAAAGAAATGAATGTGGATTACTTTCAGATGTTTGCATTCTTCTTTAACGATAATGATATATTACCAAGTACCAACTTATTTTTTCAAATATTTTCACAAAATCAATGTCAACCAGCAAGCTACTAAGACACGTAGATCTTAGCACATACAATATATGTAGCTTCTTAATTTTTAAAGAAAATCTAAAAACAACAAAATGTCATTCAGATACAAAATCTCATTTCCCAAAACCAAGTTCTACCACTTAGTAGATTGTAACTTTGGAAAAATAGCTTATCAGCCCTAAAACTTAATTTTCCTGATCATTAAAGGGGACGTACTAATAATTTAATATTGACAATGATAATACCTATTATGAATATTAAATATGAATTTGAAAATCAAAGTCTAAAAAGTAGAAAGTCACTAAAAACAATGATAGTAATGATGATTTTCCAAAGTAGTTGTGACTTTTTTTATACTAAGAATGGACTCACAACCTGGCTTTGAAATTAATAGCTGAACATAACCTCTTAGCCTCTGGAGTTCATCACTCCAAAGTCCCCAATATACATCCCCTCTGCTCTAATTTGCACTTCTTTTCTCCAAAAGAAACTTCATTTTATTTCTGTTTATAAACCCTCAAAAGATCAGTCCTCACATACTCTTATTAAGATACAGTCCCTTCCCCCAATACAAGCACAAAACATCGATTTCCTCCTAGAACTGAAATGAACACCTTGTTCCCAACTATGTACATCCTCAGCCTTGACCCTTCCTCTCCATCTCCCTGTATATCCATCTCTTCTGTGAACTTCACCACCTTTGGCAAAAGGCAGTTCCCCAAGGTCATTTGGCTTACTTTTTTTTAGTTATTTATTTTCTATGGGTCCCATCTGTAGGACCCTTCCTGACTTACATATGCAGCAATTCTGCCTAGCTTCCTGTGCCTACTTCCTGGTTCTATCCCATGGCCACTCTAGAACCCACCAATAACAACTTGCAAGAAAACCACTGCTTTGAAATTCAAGAGACCAGCTTTCCAAGCCCAGCCCTGCTCCCTGAATTCTCTGTGGCTCATTCCTCAGCTATTACTTGAGGGGTGTAGATGTTGGCTAAGGCCAAACAATTTTAGATTCTGAAAAAGGGAAGCAGAACCAAATTCAGAAATGGGCAGGAGAAGGGGCAAGGATAAACCAGAGAGAGAGGACAGAGAAAGAGAATTTGAAACAAAGCTAGTGTAAGGGGCCTGACGGAGGGATCCCTCCCACCTCATTTCCAAAACAAGTGAGCCAGATCTGAAGTCAGCTCCTCCTACAACCCAAAGCCCTGCCCCTCTAAGCTGTTACATGTCCTCTGGTGTCAAGCCTTGCACACTCGAACCTTGACTTACTGTACGTTCCACTTCACCAACTCAGCCCTGTCCCTTAGCTCCTGACTCCAGTCCACGGCACTCGCACTCTCTGCCTGCTTCCTCTGTCCTGGTCTCTCTTCTTTTGCTTGTGGAACCCTCCGGGCTGTGGCAGGATTAGGGTAGGGGGCCAGATGAGAGGGCAGAGGTGGAGACAAGGGTGGGAACAGGGGCATCAACCTTGTATCCCCCTGCTCCTGCCTGGCATCGCTGCCTCAGCTAGTCGAGGGTCTCCAAGGCCTGCAGGGGGCCGGGCTCGGTTAAAGGTGAAGAGGCAGAAGGGGATTGCAGGTGGCGGTGATAGTGGGGGAAGGGGTGGTGGAAGGAATGGGACACCCTGGAAGCAGTCTTCCACCCGCTCCAGCTCCTTCTCGAGGAAGGTCGTGGCTGCCACATCTGGCTAGGGCCAGGAAAGGGGCGGGGGGAGGGGGGTCATACCCGAGGGCACGGGGGCGGAACTCCATGGGGAGGCGGGCAGTAAAGTAGGCCACCCAGTAGGAGCAGCTGAGCAGCCACCATCTGCGGGGTCAGGGAGGCTTTCCTCATGCTCGCCCCGGAAGCCCGTTCTCCCTGGGGTTGCCCAAGGGCTGTATGGGGCCCGGAGGGGCAGTACTGGAGACAGCACAGCCCACTGGCTGGGAGCAGGGTCTTCTGCTCCCAGCCCCAAGGTCCCCAGAAATGACACCGCTGCAAACAGGAGCCGGGTACCGGAACTGGGAGAAGGCTCTGGAGATTGCTTCAGAAAGTGGAGGACAATGCAGCAGCAGAAAGGAGAGGAAGTGACAGCCTGGCCTTCCCTTACATATAGTTATACATATATATGTATATACATGTACATTTTTAAAGTTAATTAGAAAATAGTTACAGTGATATAATCTAGAGTTTCTAACTGGTCCAATTCTGGACAAATAGGGAATTGATGAGATTTGCTTTAAGTGCCTGGAACTTCTCTATTTATTACTTCCTCAACTCAACCATGCTAAATCTTCATATTTTTTATAACCCCCTGTAAAATCCTATTCGTATGTGCTTTGGCATCCAGGATCAGTTACTGGCATCAGCTCAAATTAATGGACATCTTTCCATTAGAATTTGTAGGTGAATATATTTGTATTCCCAGCAAAGTTCCTGGTTTTCATTGAATGAGCAAATGGAGGAATAAAAGTATAAGTGAAAAATAAATGACTGGAAGACAGGCATAGAGGAAAAAGAAACAAAGAAAATGAATAGAAAGAAAGACAAAGTAAGGGGGAAAATAAAGGGAGAGTCTAACATTGAGCTTGCTGGCATTAACCATTGAGTGAAGCAAGTCATGGGGGTAGATATTGATGTCCTCAAATATCTAGTGAAATTATACCATATGCATGACCACTGATAGTGTTGATGGTTAAGTCATGCACAAGAATAATATACTACTTTATAATAAGGTATGCAATGAGTAGTCCCATGGTTTTAGCTGTTTCTTTTTTTTTTTTTTTTTTTTTTTTTTGGTGTGTAAGGTAACTTTCTGCATGATACTGTAAAACAAATCATCACCTAAAATTAGATGGCAGTATCATTGATGCTGTTGTATTTATGAACACATACCATCTATGTATTGTACATAAATACAATAGGAAGCAAATGGTTGAATTTAATAAGGGAACTAGACATTTTGCAACAGTTGAAAGTCATTATTAGAAGTCATTAGAATTCAAGGGGGGAAAATCTCCTTTACTTAATTCCATCAGTAAGAAAAAAATTCTGAATGTAGAAACATTTTCTGAAACTACATGTATGTGATCATTAATAATAACAGTGGGATATAGAAGTATCCTTTTATCCACTTCATAGTGCAGATGACTAAATAACAAAGCCAACTATACAGTATGGAAAATTTTCTTCTGCTGTCTGACTTAAATTCATCTAAAGACTTGTGTAGACTGGAAAAGCTATTCTTTGTTGTTGTTGTTGTTTGTTTGTTTTAAAGCTTTCCTCCTCATGTCTTATTCAACATACATTTTAAGGACAGCTGGAGAAGCCTATAATGAGCTACATTAATAACTGAAGAGGAAGAATGATGGGCATTCTGAAAGGGAGGGGGAGAGAAAAATATGAGAATATGCAGATGTTTGTGTATAGCCACGAGTGAATTAGTAATGAGTGTGGTATAACTAAGATCAGAGATGAAGATATGTTGAAAAGGATGTGAATGTGACTCTTAGCACCATAGCAACATCCTGGGACTCCACTGCCTTGAAGCTACCCAGCACATCAATTCAATTACTCCACCTGGAGAAGAATGAGGGGGAAAATGCACTCAAATTTACTCTTTTTTTTTTTTTTTAATTTCTAGGAGAATTTTGGTCAATTCTGTTTTTATTTGAAGCCTGTTTTTATTTGAAACGTCAGCCAATCTAGAAGTCAGTGTTTCATTATCTAAGAGGGCAGACATAGATGGTAAAATAATTTGAAAGGAAAATGAATTTAATTTTCCATGGAAATTGGGATAGGAGGGCATTAGTGTAAGAATTTCATTTAGGTTTTCCACTCTAATCAATATTTAATAAGAAAATGAGTCCTTGTTAAGTGATATGAAAATTTACACAAAAATTAGACTTTTATAAAATTATCTTAAAAGATTTTCAACAAGTAAGCTTTGATAAAGCATGTTATTTTCTATGACTTTTAATATTTTACTTTTAACATTGTTATTTTCTGTAATGTATTTGTACCCTCAAATCCAATAATATTCATCCTGATTTTATCTATTCTACCTTAAATTATATTCCTTTCCAGTGCTCTATTTTTTTTTTTTTTAATCCCAGGTATTTCTTGGTTCAGTAAGATTTTGCCTATGTCAGGACATTGATCTCCTGGTGCTCATTTAAGTCTCATATAACTTACAGACCAGAGGTGAGCAGAGTTGGAAATAGATTAAAATATTTATTTAAATGTATCTTTTTGTGAGTAGAGCATCAAATTACCATATTAAAAAAATCTATTTCAATTGTACCTTTAGGCATTTTGCAGAGGTAGAGCGTAGGAGGAAGTGTTGTGCAAAGTGTATCAGCTTATGTATCCAAGAAATGCCAATTTTAAGTTCATAGCACGCTGTAAGAGATGTGCTTTGTTTATGTCCCTAACTGAATTAATCACTAATTATATCCACTACAAATGCAAGAGTGTATTTAGAACGGAAAAGCTCTGATTGATATCCCTTTGTTCTGGTTCATTAAGGAGGATAAAGTAATAATACACTGAGACCAAATGAAAAAAAAAAAATCTAAGAGGAAGCTCAGAAAGCAAACATTATCAATGACTGAAGAACACATGAAAGAACATGACGTGGCAGAGAATAATAGGCAGATACTGGGATAATAAAATAGATCTGGAAATTTCCCTATGAACTGTCATTTGGGGCTTTCTGAAGGACCTTCATCTTGCCCTCTAAGGCAGTCAGTCAGCTTCTAACCTGTTCCTGCACATTATATAAAATCACTCTCAAATCTTGAGCAAAGACAACATGTGATACAGAGTTATCACCTGGCTATCTACCTCCAAGACTCCTTTTTTCATAGCTTTACTAAACACACTGGAGCATTATGACATTCTGGTTGAATTCCAATCGTTTATAATAATATACCAGATTCACAAAACCTACTTATAAGAGGGAAGAATCTTGCTATTTCCTGAAAATGAAGAAAAGTCAGGATAATTTAGTGTCAAATATGAAAGCAATCACAATTAAGTAGGCATTATTCTTGAGGAGGATGTCTAAAATGTGGTGGCTGGCCTGCCTACATGCATCTAACAAATTACTATCCACTTCTGCCATTCCACATAGGGAATGAATAGTAGATCTACTACTAAAGTACAAATCTAAATATGTACCTTAAAAATTTTACATTTTTGTTAGAGAATTGAAGTGAAAGGCTGCCTACATACGTAGTGGGGCAGAGCTGGATGTAATGTTTTACACAAACCATAAAAATACTGTTAGCATAGACCACTGGCAAAAGGTGCATTAGTGCATCTCGGGAAGCTTGCAAAAAATGGATTTGACAAATTCTCTCATGTGCTGGCTTGATGGAGAGCTAAAGTGAATTTAGGTGTGGAGCTTTGCAATACCCAGATAAAAATTCAAATAGGGACAATAAGAATAGTTATTGAAAAAGTCATTTGGCGAAGGAGAGATTCAGGAATTCTGATGAGAATTAAAAGGATGAAATTTGGGAAAAAGAAAAATGTTATTGCAGGTCTATAGACAAATATAGCCAGGTCAGATAACTGAGTAAACAGAAGAGGAAAGGAAATGAATCTCATTAGATGCCACCGGAGAGGTGCAATTTAGATTTGATTAAAATAGATTCAGAACTGGAATTCATCGATAAGGAAATATGCAGTGTTTAAAAGTAAAAACAGGTTTCATTATAGAGAAAAGAATTTTATTTATATAAGTAAATATTCATAAAACTGAACATGAGAATATGGTGAAAATCATTTGTTTACAGACAAAAATACAGAGTAACTGTAGTTATGCTGTAGTTTAAGGAAGTGAACTATACCTCCCCACCCCCCACTTCCCTATCCTGCCAGGTAGAATCAAAGGTACGGATAATGTTTTTTTAGTATAGACCACAGAATGGACACAGAAATTGTGGTAGGAAGCTTTAAGAATTTATCAGAAAACATCTGGTTTAAAGACAGTGGATCACATATTGACTTTTCCTCTTCTTCTTGTAGAAAACGCCTAAAATCAATTTGGGGTAAAAAAATTTAATTTTTAAATTTTGTTAAAAATTTAAAAAAAAATTTAAAAGTCCTCCATCTTTTTTTTAAAATATTTTTTTTTATTTTTTTTTTCAACGTTTATTTATTTTTGGGACACAGAGAGACAGAGCATGAACAGGGGAGGGGCAGAGAGAGAGGGAGACACAGAATCGGAAACAGGCTCCAGGCTCTGAGCCATCAGCCCAGAGCCTGACGCGGGGCTCGAACTCACGGACCGCGAGATCGTGACCTGGCTGAGGTCGGACGCTTAACCGACTGCGCCACCCAGGCGCCCCAAAAGTCCTCCATCTTTGATCAAATTAGCAGATACCTTAATCTCAAATCACAGTATATGAAATATATAAAAACATGTTCCTAGATGGGAAAAAATAGGCTGCCAAACTTAGTAATAGGCAAACGGAAGTGTAGGAAGATTCTTAGAGGATGCAGATGTTACATATCTCTGACACAGCTGGTAAGACACAGATCTCTCAAGTGGCACATACTGAGGGCCAATACTTTCTTTTTTAAAGGAAGAGAATGCATGCAGTGTCTGGATCTAGTTGGAATGACAAGGAAGCTGAGAGGGAGGGGTAAGTAAGAATAATACATAGAAGTCCTATGTGTAGAAGCAATCAGGAAGCAAGCAGGATGAAAATGAGGGAATCCACAGTGTGAGTAGCTCCAGTCTCTGTTGGCCAAGACCAGAAAGCCTAAGCAGTTGCAAGGTAAACTGCTTTCAAAATAACTATTAATCTATGAAGATCTATGCACAGTGACTAAAAAATAAAGGAAGGAAGATGCCATGATACAATATAGAAATGACAGCAAATAAATAAATAGAAAAACACTTTGTTGAAGGAATTGCCACTTTTGGAAAACAAGAAAGAGATACAAGATTCAAAGTAGATACAGCAGAAGGATCTGGTGGGGCTCAAGAAAGAAATGTGAAATAGAAAAAATCAATATATTGCAGAATTGAACACCATTGTTGAAAGCAACACAACGAGGTATAAATCTAGCTGAAAACATAGTAAGGCATATACAGTGATGAAACCAAACAAGATACAAAGCAAAAGACCTATGACTGAAAAATGATTCAAGAGAAAATATAAATATTCAATACGGATAAATGAGATTTGGCACTGTCTCCCCTGGATACTTCATGATTGGGACTTCCAAGCTTAGCTTTTGTGGTTCTCTTTCTTCTACATATCCAATGTCTGGCCAAAATAATTCCAGATCAATGCATTTCTTACATATAATAGTTTATTCATTTGGTTTATAATCTAGTGTTGCACATCTGGGAGTCATTATGCCTTTCTAAAATTATTGCACTTTTTTTCCTGCTCTAAGCCATATACTTGACTCTAAATTTTATCTCAGGATTCAGTCCTACTTTCCTCATTTCAAAATTATTGAGGAGCTCCACATGATATTTTCCAATTCTTCTTTCTCTCTCTTGAAGTTTTTCTCCCTCTTCTGTTATGCCCTTTGGCATCAAACATGCTATTATTTCTCACATCTTAAAAAACTAAAATCCAAACCAAAAACCTCTCCTGGTTCCATGTCTCCTTCCTTCTACTGCCCCATTTTTTCAACTCCTCATTACAGCAAAAATCCTATATTTCCTGTCTCCAAGTTCTCTCGTCCTAATTTTCCTTGATACAAATCTAAGCTGGTTTCCATCTGCACACAATAATGCCTGCCCTACACTGTAAATCTGGTGAGCAATCCTCAATCCTCATCTAATTTGATTGGCGAGCAGCATTTGACAGTTAATCTCTCTTTACTTTGTAAAATACTTTCTATCCCTGGCTTTCAGGACACTACTTGCTTACCTCTTTTCTTAGTTCACTGGCACTCCTTCTCAGCCTTCTTTGCTATTTTTTTCTCATCCCCCTGACTTTTTAAAAGATGTTTATTCATTTATTTTGAGAGAGAGAGGGAGAGCCTGCAAGCAGGGGAAGGGGGAGAGAGAGAGAAGAAAGAGAATCCCAAGCAGGCTCCACACCGACAACACAGGACTTGAACCCATGAACCATGAGATCATGACCTGTGTGGAAATCAAGAGTCAGATGCTTAACCGACTGAGCTACCCAGTGCCCCTAATCCCCTTGACTTTTAAACCTTGGAGAGTCCTAAGTTTCAGTCCTCTGATATCTTCTCTAGCTATACTCACTCCCCAGTGATCTCATCAAGTCCTGTGGACTTCAATATCATCTATTTATATCTCACACTTAAATTTCTCCCTTAAACTCTGGACTTATAGTTCTTACTACCTACCTGACATCTTCTATTGACTATCTAAATAAGAATCTCAAATTTAACATGTTCGAAACCAAACTTCTGATTGCCACCAAACCTAGTTCTCCTAAAGACTCCCTATCCTATGAATTCCTCATGACAAAAACTATGGAGTCATCAATGACTCCTCGTTTTCTCTCAAAACCTACATGTGGTACATCATAAAATTCTGATAGCTCTATTTTCCAAATTTATGTGGAATTAAACCTATCACCCCTATCAAAGCTATTACCTTGGTTCAACCTGTTATGCCAGGATTATTGTTGTTGCCTTATAATTACTTTCCTTTCCTCTCCCTTTAACCCACTCTCATCTATTCTCAATATTGTAGTCACAGAGATCCTATTTATATTCTAATTCAGAGCACTGTTATTCTCCTACTTAAGACCTTCTCATCTTACTGTAAAATCTAAAACCCATACAATGGTTCCTAATCTAGCCTCCCCCTAAAGTTCTACAGAATGCCTTTCATCACTTATCTCTCCATTCCAGTGTTTGCCATTCTGCCATTCAATCACACCAAGTGGTTTCCACCTCAGGGACTTGGTTCTCCTGGTTCTCTTTGCCAAGAGTGCTCTTTCTCAGCTTCATGGCACAGTCCTTCATGCCCTCCAAGTCTCTGCTTAGATTGTCAGTAAGGGAGTCTTCCTAAAAACCTTA
Source organism: Herpailurus yagouaroundi (assembly GCF_014898765.1). Lineage (NCBI taxonomy): Eukaryota > Metazoa > Chordata > Mammalia > Carnivora > Felidae > Herpailurus > Herpailurus yagouaroundi. The sequence continues at coordinate 400,927 of NW_024412525.1, forward strand.
AATAAAATAGTAACCTTCCCTGGCACTATTTCCATGCCTTAACTTCTCTCATCCTGATAATTTGCCTATACATGGCATATTGTATTTTTAATTGTTTACTCATTAGCTTTTTACTAGATTACAAACTCCATGAAAACAAACGTACATGTGAACACCTCATAAAACAGTACCTGGTACTTAACCACTATTTATTGAATGACTAGATGAAATACTAATGACAGAATCTAATCAGAGCTGAGCCATGTCAGTGCTCAATAATTTTCAGTAGCTGCCCTTGGTCTCTATCTCCTCCTACTTCTCTTGGGCTCAGAGTCTTTCTTGCAACTTACTCTCATCACAGATATGACCATTCTGTTATACAGGGTGAGCTGTGGTTCCCAAGACAACAGAGACCACATTTCTCAAGAGGAGGCTTCTGGCAGGATGCAGCTCCAGAGCATTCCTGATCCTGCACCATCACCTCACTCTTTCTTGTGAGTGCCCCTCAAATCTGCATCGTGCTGGATGTTTACTGTTTTGCTGATGATACCAGTGGTAAATAAGTCTCCTCTAGTCACCAAATTCATAAAACAATCCTTCTCTTTCCTATGGATTAGGGCTGGCACAAACCATATACTGAGGTTCAATCTCCTTCTCAGCCTTAACACAGGAGAGTCAAGATACAATACTCAAAATTCAGCTGCATGCTTAGTCATGTGGCCTAGGACAATGTACAGGAGACTGCAGAGACTGCTTCACACGGACACAAATAATTTATTTGTACTGTTATGTAAGTATTAACCTAATTCTTATGGGCTGGGGATATATCACAGCTGTTGCTTAGGAGTCTATCACCTCAGGAGGGGAATGTCATTATCATAGAATATTTTCCTCTTCTCCTTAAAGAAATGGTGCCATATCATTTCTCAGAAGGCTGTCTTATCTCACCTCTGTGTGTCCTTGTACAGCCTCAGGCTGTAGCCCTTATCTCCCTGAACCTGAGGGAGAGCGACCCTGCCCACCTCAATCCAATTCATGTCTTACATTTTAGGAGTTCCGTTCTCTGTGCACTTGTTATGGGTTGAATTGTGTCTCCCAAAAAGACGGTTGGTGTCTTAGGCCCCAGCCTATAAACATGACCTTACTTGGAAACAAAGTGTTTGCCAATGATCAAGGGCAATATGACTGGTGTCCTTGTAAAAAGTAGAATTTGGGGATGAGAGATAGACGTGCACGCAGAGAGAACACCATGTGAACATGAAAGCAGAGATTGGGATAATGCATTTATAAGACAAGGGATGCCAAAGACTGCCAGCAAACTACCAGAAGCTAGAAGACAGACATGGAACAGATTCTCCCTCACAGCCTTCAGACGGCACCAACCTTGCTACCACCTTTATTGGGCACTTCCAGCCTTTAGAATTGTGAGACCATAAATTTCTGTTATTTAATTCATTATTGTGGTCTTCTGTTACAACAGCCCTAGGAAACTAAGATAGCATTACAAATGGCTTTCTCTCTTAAAACACTAGGCCTGGTACATTCAGATTTAATTTGCTTGGAGTTAGTTTTTTGAAGACTGTCCAGTCCCACCCAATTTTATTTACTCTTGCTTTGAATTCTTACATTTTTTCCTTCAGAGACCAGATGTTCCTCAATCTCTTATAGTGAGATTTGAAAATACTGTAATTTCAACAAACACAGAAAACTTGTCCTAAGACTCTTTGATAGCATTATTTGTAGAAGTCACTGTGGCAAAAATAATATATATATTATATATTATATACATATATATATAGTAATACAAAAATTGAAATTGTATTGGTAAAAGTCTACCATGCACAACATATTTGATGTTACAGGAGCCAATGCATTTAGCTATGATTTTTCAAAATGCCTGGTCATATTAAAACTGGTTAGAAAAGCAATGGATTATATTAAATATATATTTATATAAACATATTTATATTATCCAGATTATCTAGATACTACTGAAGAAATTCTCTTTTATTTATTTTTTTTTAATTTTTTTTTTCAACGTTTTTTTATTTATTTATTTATTTTTGGGACAGAGAGAGACAGAGCATGAACGGGGGAGGGGCAGAGAGAGAGGGAGACACAGAATCGGAAACAGACTCCAGGCTCCGAGCCATCAGCCCAGAGCCTGACGCGGGGCTCGAACTCACGGACCGCGAGATCGTGACCTGGCTGAAGTCGGACGCTTAACCGACTGCGCCACCCAGGTGCCCCAAGAAATTCTCTTTTAAATAAAAGTATTCTAGAAAGCCTTGCAGAAAAAAAATCTATTGGTTATAGTTTTGGTGTTTAAAGCTTGTTTTTTGTTCTCTACTTTAAAAAATGATTTTCTAATGTTTATTTCTTTCTGAGACAGAGAGAGACAGAGCATGAGTGGGGGAGGGGAGGGAGAGAGGAAAACAGAATCAGAAGCAGACTCCAGGCTCTGAGCTGTCAGCACAGAGTCCGACATGGGGCTCGAACTCACAAACCATGAGATCATGACCTGAGCCGAAGTCAGTCAATCAACTAACTGAGCCACCCAGGCGCCCCTTTTCTCTACTTTTAATTCCATTGATTCTGTTTTTGTTTGTTTGTTTGTTTGTTTTTCTTTTTACTCCACAGAATATAGATTGCTTTGCAGGTTTCATTCAAAACCATATAAAGCAATATAAATAAATGATTACATAATTAAAGATGGTTTCAGAGAGAAGAAATCCTGTGATCTTTAATTACATTTAGTACAGAAGGGATTTCTACCCAAATCTGAGTTTCTCCTTTAAAATCACTGAGGAAGGGGTGCCTGGGTGGCTCAGTCAGTTAAGCACCAGACTTCAGCTCAGGTCATGATCTCACAGTTCATGGGTTCAAGCCCCAAGCCCCACATCGGGCTCTGTACTTACAGCTCAGAGTCTGGAGCCTGTTTCGAATTCTGTGTCTCTCTCTCTCTCTGCTCCTCCCCCATTCATGCTCTGTCTCTGAAAAATAAATTAAAAAAAAAAATATTAAATCACTGGAGGCCACAGTCTAACTACCAGACTATAGTAACAGATTAAAAGCAAAATGGGTGTGTTTATTCAGTTCAGTGCATATCCTGGCTCTCTCTCTCTCTCTCTGATCTTCTCATGCACTGAGGGTCTGGGGCATAAGCATAAAGCCCAATAGTGACAATCCCACTGTCTTATCCCCAGCTGATCCTCTGCATTAAAGAGGCCACTCACTCATTAGGGGCGCCTGGGTAGCTCAGTCGGTTAAGTGTCTGACCCTTGATTTCGCTTAGGTCATGATCTCATGGTTCTTGGGATCAACCCCCATGTCGGGGCTCAGGATTCCCTCTGTACCTCTCTCTCTTTGCTCTTCCCCCACTTGTTCTCCCTGTCTCCCTTAAAATAAATAAGTAAACTTAGAAGAATAAAACAAAATCTTAAAAAAAGAAAAAGAGGCCACTCAGCTGGCTGTGTGTGTTGGTTGAGGAGGCAGGACTTCGAGGCCTGGGATTAGAGTCATGTATCTGCCAATATACTACTTGCATGAGCTAACTCAAGTTGCTTAACATCTGCAATGTGAGGATAGTATGGTATATAATGATTAGCACACTGCCTGGAACATAGGAAACACTGAAATATATCAGTCAACTTATTTATTCAATATTTGCTAAACTCTCAGCGTGTCAGCACTGTGCTGGACTTTAGGGATCCAAAATCAATTAGTAACTGTCATCAATTAATCACCAGCCCAGCCTTTACACTTTGCACTTTGCACTTAACACATTTGTTTGTAACTATTTTTTGCACATATAGTTACAAACCAAAAGTCAAGTACTATCACAGATGTAGACTAATAGAAGTATGTTTGTAGGAAAATGAGTGGCAGGACAGTACAGTGGTTGAAAGCTTGAACTCTGGGACCACACTCACTGGGCTTGAATCTCAGCCCTTTTGCTACTGACTGTGTGATCTTCGGGAGCTTATTTAACTTCTCTATACTTTGGTTCCCTCACTTATAAAATAGGAGATGATAAGAGTACCAAATCAAAGAGCTATTTAAGTGAATAGAGATACAAACAAGTGAATTTATGTAAAACACTAAGTACTCCTGGCACATGTAAAATGTGTTATAGAAGTGTTTGTTGGCATTATTATGGATGAAAGCTAAGGCTACACAGAGGATAAATACAATTTAGTAATTACAGGCAGTTAAGTAAGAACTTCTGAAAGAGGTTTCAGAAAGGCCTTGAAGAATAATTAGGAAATGGACAGGGGCAGATTTAGAAGAGGACAGAATGCATTGTAGGTGGAAGACAGTGTATAAGCAAAGGCAGAATTTAAATAATACAGTGTAAAGCAGTAGCAAATAATCCAAAGTCTTTGCAACACAGAAAGTTCAGTGAAAGGGGAAGGAGAGCAGGAAATTGTGTTGAGAAGCAGATAGCAGGTAGAGTGTATGATGTACGACAGCCTAGGGAGTGCAGGTTTTATTTATCGGTAATAGGAGCCATTGAATGTGTTTGAAAAGAGAAATAAAGGCATGTTGATTCAGTATTCAATAAATATTTCCTGAGTGTCTTTTATTTCAAGTAGTGAGGATACAATGATTAATAAATGAGATCTGGTCCTTTCTGTTCAGAAATTTGTACTGTAGTAATGGGAGGCAGGCAGTAAACAACGTGCTCATACTTTAAGATTGTTTTAGATTATGGGGGCGCCTGGGTGGCTCAGTCGTTGAGCGTCCGACTTCAGCTCAGGTCACGATCTCATGGTCCGTGAGTTCGAGCCCCGCGTCGGGCTCTGGGCTGATGGCTCAGAGCCTGGAGCCTGCTTCCTGTTCTGTGTCTCCCTCTCTCTCTGCCCCTCCCCCGTTCATGCTCTGTCTCTCTGTCTCAAAAATAAATAAACGTTTAAAAAAAAAAAGATTGTTTTAGATTATGTAATTAAAGAGGATGATATGATGGAGTCACAGGGGATTGGGACTTTTTGTATTGAGCGGTCAAGAAAAGATTCTCTGAGAATATAACATTTGAGCAAACACCAGAAGAAAGAACAAGAACCAGCCACACAGGGAGAAAAAAAGGATAAAGCCAGGCAGAGAACAGCAAGTATGTAGGCCCTAAAATAGTAAAGTGTTCAGCGTATTCAAGGAGCAAAGTGTTCTTCCACTATGGCTGGAAGTAAGTGAGGGAGAGGGTGTGGTAGTGACAAATAAGGATTTGCACTTTCCGTTCTATGGTGCAGGGTCGTTAGGAAGTCACTGTCCAGCCAGTCACCTCACTTCCTTCTTGCAGCTTGATGGGGTCATGTGACTAGCTCCATTTGTCAGCTGGGTATTTGTCCCCAGGGCAACCTTGGAAGCTTCTTGTTAAAGATGGAAAAGGTTTGTCTGGCTGGGTGCCTAAATGGGTAGAACATAGTCCTCTCCCACCCACCCACCCTATTATCCTACCTTAGACTAAGTAAGTAGGAAATTAGCTTATGTTTTAGCAAGTCACTGAAGTGTTAATATTTGCTTATTATAGAAGCCAGCCGTACCTTAAGCAGTACATGGAGTGTATAGAATAAAATGAGATCAGAGAAGGACCAGATTATGTGAGACTTTACAAAAAACAATGGCAAGAAATTTAGAGCTGTATTTTCAAATATCTCTGCAGATAGCATCCTATAAAAAAAAAAAAAACCTCAAACTCGGGGTGCCTGGTGGCTCAGTTGGTTAAGTGTCTGACTCTTGATCTCGGCTCAGGTCATGAACTCACGATTCACGAGATCAAGTCCCACGTCAGGCTCTGTGCTGACAGTGCAGCACTTGCTTGGGATTCTCTCTCTCCCTCTCTGTCTCTGCCCCTACCTGCTCACTCTCACTCACTTTCTCTCTCTCTCTCTCTCTCTCTCGAAATAAATAAATTAAAAAAAAATAACCCTCAAACTCACATAATAACTGAACTCATCATTTTTCCTAACTCCCACTAGCTTCCCCTCTGTACTCCGTCTTCACCATGAATACAAAGTTATTGAAACCTACCAATTCCCAACAGAAGAGAAAAATTAAAGGAAGAAAATGGCAGTGGATAAAATAAATGCATAGTTAGGAAGCATTCCCACTACAGAAGAATTGCAGTGTGGTATACTGAAAATTACTTTGACCTTATCTTTATTAGTAGGTGTTCTTGTCTTGCAGTCTTGGTTCTGCTACTTACTGGCTGAAGACTGGTGAGCCACTTCCTTAGCCTCTGCACATCATTTATATTATATGTACACCAGTGGCCTCTATGTCTAGCCATGATGAAAACACAAGTCATAAATTGTGAATTGACTGCTCTGACTTAATGGGTCAATCTCAAAATATCTAATCATTTCTTTAAAATCCAGAATTTTCAAAATACTTTAAATATGCCAGGGATTCTTCTTTCACTTTACTTTTTTTGATTTATATATATATATGTGTATATATATGTATATATATAGAATTATATTATATTAATATATTTATTATATATTATACTTATTATGTATTTAATTATATTTATATTAAAATATTATATTATATAAAATATAAATATAAAATAATTATATAATTAATTATATTATAAAAATAAATATATATGTTTTAGATTAATATATATTAATTATATATAATCTAAAAAAGTAAATATATGTATATGTATGTACATACATATATATACATATACATTTATATATGTATATGTGTATATATATATATATAAATATATGTGTGTATATATATACATCTGGAGAATTACTAACTGCATTTTGTCCTGACCTCACATGGTGAGTCACTCAGTTGACCTCAGAGCTACGTGAATTTAGGTCTTAATAGAAAGATTTCAATGTAAAACTTGTAAAGGAAGCATTCTGTCCTTTTCTGCTATGTAGTAATCTGTGTAAATGCTTCATCCATGCGATGATCATTCAGTTCCTTGCATTGTTCAGAGGCCTGTCAGGTGCACAAGAAGGCTTTCTAACGATTCTGAGCTGCAGGTAAAGGATTTTGCTTTTTTGTGGATTATTTTGCGGAGCCTGGAATTTAAATGTTTACCCTCTTTCACCTTCTTCTTTTATCCTAGTCAAGTGTTGTTACTAGGGAGACAACTGTTTAGCCAAAAATGCATGATAAATAACTTGTCCTTAATATCGAGTAAAAAGCAAAATACTTCAGGAGGTAATTCCATCAATAGTTGTTCTACATAATAAGCAGAAAGTTGTGTATACTTCACACTTCTGACTTTTGTTTATGTGCATTTTATTATCTTGTGAACGGTTACGGCAGTGAAGTGCACAAAATTACTTAAGTAGTCTTGATTCTGGTTTCCTAATACTCATTAGGTTTCCCTTTCTTTCTTTTTACCTCCTTCCCCTTTTACCATCCCTGCTCAAGTTAGTGTAAAGAAATCTTGGCTTCCTTTGTGGCTTTTCTACTAAATAGTTATGCAAATGTGACCAGTTATTTTAAATTTCTGGACCTTGGTTTCCTCATCTACTGAATATAAGGTCTTTCCAAACCATAATTTTTTTTATTAATTTTGAGTATGTCCATAATGGGCAAACGATCACAGAGTCAGTAGAGCAGAGTATTTAAGAGCATGTGTTTTTGGAATCAAATGCAGGAAGTTCAAATCCTACCTTTGCCAAGAACAAGTGTGTGACCTTGGTACAATTACTTAAACTGCCTAAGCCTCGTTTCCATCAACTGTAGAATGTGGATACAGACCTAACCTAACTCATGTTTGTTAAGTAGTACACATAATCTAGTGCCTGACATAAAGTAAGACACTTAAATATTGGTTTTTACCAATATTAACAGAGATATCCCTCTGGGTAGATGACTTGGAAAAAAAGAAAAAGTTTCCACTGTTAAGCAGGTTTAGTCTCCAGAGTATAGGTTAGCCAGAGGATGGCACCTTTGTGCCAAGAAATGGGCATCCCTCTCCATACAGTCTAGTGGGGGATCCCGATCATGAGGGGTAGTGATGAAGCAGACAGGCTCCAGAGAGCTGAAGCTTCTGTGTGAGGAGGAATATTTGGAGAGGAGACCCTGAACGTGCATTTCTCTGGAGACCAGACTGAAAAAAGACTCTTTGCTATTTGGAACACTTTGTCTTAAAATTTAGAAAGAGAAAGCAGTTATTGTATACAATTCTCTCTTCTAATTGAATCCCCTTAGAAGGTGTTATCTTTTAATCTGAACAGAAGGTTAGAGTAAAGAAAATAAGGGTAAGAGCAATTCTTCTATTGTTGATGGACCTAATGAACCAGAAATATTGCTAGTGTTGCAAACTGTAACTATTTTGAACTCAGAAAAGAAAGTCTTTCTGAATTATACTGTTTTCTTAATAGAAATACTAAAATTAAAATGATGCATAAGATATGCATTGCTTATGTTAATTCCCCTGTGAAACAGCATTGCCAAAGGCACCCCAACTCTTTTTTTCTGTAAAGAAAACATTTTTTTCCTGTTTCCCAAAGATGCAGAGGTAGGCAGAATTTCTAAAATGAACTCCTAAAGATGCACCATCTTAACTCCAGGAATCTGTGAATATGATGAGACAGCTCTCCCATGATGATGCTATGCAATAATGGTACAGTGACCTTAAACATGGAGAAAACTGGGTGGGCTTGATATAATCACATGAACCCTTGAAAGCAGAGAGCTTTCTCCCACTGATGGCAAAAGAAGTCAGAGCATATAAGAGGTTTGAAGATGCAAGAGGCCACATGACAAGAAATATGAGCAGTCTTTAGGAGCTCAAATTGGACCCAGGCTAACAACAAGTAAGGGCACATGGACCTCAGTAGTAGACGGCAAGGAACTCCATTTGGCCAATGATTGAACAAGGTTGAAAGTAGAATCTTCCCTATACCCTACAGGTAAGAGACCAGTCCCACCCAGACCTGGATTACTGTCTTGAGAGACCTTCAGTAGAGAATCCAGCCATGGGGTGTCCAACCTCTGATTTGCAGAAACCATAGGATAATAAACCATTGTTGTTTAAGTTGCTACATTTATGGCAGTTTGCTGTGCTGCATTCTCATCCAGAAGGTTGATGAGAGAAAAGTCCGCTTCCAAGATCATCCTGGTTGTTGCCAGAATTCATTTCCTAGAGATTGTATGACTGAAGATCCTAGCTTTGAGTTGGCTGTCAGCTGGAGACTGCCCTCAGTTCCTTTGGACAGCCTTTTATTCCTCAGTATGGCTGCTACTTTCATCATGCCAGCAAGGAGAGTCTTTTATCCCAGTCTGCTAAAACAGTCTTATATAACAGAATATAATCACAGGAATAGCATCTCATCACCTTTGCCATATTCTGTTAGTTAGAAGAAAGTCACAAGTCCTGCCTACACTCAATGGTAAGGGGTTATACAGGGTATGAACATGGGGGCCGCCCTAGGGGTAATCTGCCATAGGCTCTATGGCAGCAACTATTTATATCCTTCCCACAGGCAAAATACATACACTACTCCGAAGATCCAAGAGTCTCTTATGCATCAGCATAAAGCCCTAAATCTTATCTTCTAAATCATGTGCAGGCGGAATAAGATCCCTGGTTGTAGGAATTTTCAAATCATCAAATCTTGGTTCCTTTTTGTTTAACAGTTCTTCCCTCAATTTCTTTTTCTCCTCTTGCATTTTACTATAAGCAGCGAAGAGAGACCATCCCTCATCCCTTTGCTTGTAAATCTAATTTTAGTATTTTCAAGGTCTGCCATCCCTGCAACAGCAGGAGACAATTTCACTAAGTTTTCTACTATATAACAAGGATCTCCATTCTTGCAATAACATGTTCCCCACTGCCTTCTGAGCCCCACACTGTCAGCATTCTAAAGTCTAAGTTTCTGTAAACAATCTCTTCAAGGTGAGTTAGGGTTCTCTATCATGCTCCTCAGGATTCTACCTATATATAGGTATTTGTCATAATAACACTCCACTTCCAGAAGTCCAAATCTGTATTTGTTTTCTATCACTGTGTGACAAATTACAACAAATAGAACAGCTTAAAACACCCACACATTTATTATTTCACAGTGTCCATGAACCAACCACTTAACTGGGTCCCCTGCTCAGTCTCACAGGTTGCAATCAATGTGTCAGCTGGGCTTTATTTTATCTGAAGGCTCCACTGGAAAAGAATCCACTTCCAAACTCATTCAGGTTGTTAGTAGAATCTACCTCCTTGCTGCCATATGACAGAGAGACAGACTGTCAGCTGCAGGCCACCATCAGGTTTGAAGACATTTGCTACTGCAGGGGCTATTTGCAGTCCCATGCCACATGAGCTTCCTCAACATAGCTGCTTACTTCATCAACCTAAGAGGAATCTCTTGCTCTGGTCAGCTAAGACAGAATCTTCTATAACATAATGTGATCACAGGAATCATAACGCATCACCACTTTCTGATTCTCTTGATTAGAAGCAAGTCACAGGTCCTCTCAACACTCAAGGGTAGGGACCCCTCTGGGTCTGTCATGGCACACTTCTCCTTCATTCTTTTACCGTCATTGTTGGTACTCTGTTACTAGGGAGCAAGTACTTTGCATAAGTAAAAAAGTTATCTCAGTCCATTCAAGGTACTGTAACAGTTTACCATAGACTGAGTAACTCATAAACAAAAGAAATGTATTTCTCACAATTCTGGATGCTGTAAGTCCAAGATCAGGATGCCAGCATGGTTGGGTTGTAATGAGAAACTGCTTCCTGGTTCACAGCTGTCTTCTTGCTATGTCCTGACATGGCAGGAAGGAGGAGTTCTCTGGGGTCTCTTTTAGAAGGGTGCTCATTCCTTTCATAAGGTCTCTACCCTAGTCATCTAATCACCTCCCAAAAGTTCTACCTCCTAATACCATCATATTGGGGTTAGGATTGCAACATATGAAATTTAGAGAAACACAAACATTCAGTCTCTAGCAGAAGGCATAAAGAAGGGAATTGAAATTGGAATCTCCTTTTTCTTCCTTGAAATCTCTAGAGATAAAGTTAAAATTACAAGAAAAATATGTTTATTGTCTGAAGTATCATAGCTCTCTGTGTTGTCCGTATGTCCCATCACCACAGGCAGCAGAGTCAACTACATTCAGTTTCAAGAAGTTGACTAAAAAGACATCATAATCAGTACAGGTTGTGAGTCACACCGTTCAAGGTATCATTAGGACATTGCATATATATCCTCCATAAAGAAGAGAAAGCAGCTTTATTGGCTAAGGATTCAGTTTCCTATGTTTATCATAAAAATTATCTGGGTAGAAATAGATATATTGTTAAAGCACAACTAATGACTATAAAGAATCAAATATGTTTGGGGTCCAATTATGTTTCTCAAAGGTACTACCCAAAATAAAATGCCCATTAGAAACCAAGAAATTGAATTTCAGTTCTTGAACATCAATGATAATTTAGGAGTTAGCTTAACTTTTGGAGTGCCTGGGTGGCTCAGTAGGTTGAGCGTCCGACTTTGGCTCAGGTCATGAACTCACCGATAGTGGGTTCAAGCCCTGCATCAGGCTCTGTGCTGACAGCTGAGAGCCTGGAGCCTGCTTTGGATTCTGTGTCCCTCTCTCTCTGTTGCTTCCCCACTTGATCTCCTTCTCTCTCTCTCTCTCTTTCTCTCTCTCAAAAATAAATAAAGATTACAAAAAAAAGAAGAAGGAGTTAGCTTAATTTTTAACATTTGTTTAAGAGCCCAAGGTAAGGCCTAGTTTAGAACTGTTCTTTGCTTTTGGAAGATAAAGCATAAAGCATCAAGATGATAGAATAGCCTTTCAGGGCGGACTTCCTTTCTGCTGTTTACATGGTTAACTTCCTGTCTAGAACCTGGTAAAGGGCAGGTCTGAGTGGTTGGTAATTGTTAGCACACTCTTTCCCCAATTCCTTCTCCCTTTCTTCATTCATCTAACATTTATTGGGCAAATTTTATTCCTGGTGACATCTAGTAAAACATTTTCCACAAAGAATATCTGAAACTGGTGCCCTCAGCTGTCCCTCCAGGTGTCATTGTATGGTAGTTTCTGTGTCATATCCTAAGTTTTCTTAGCAGAAAAGTTTCATATCACCAATAGTTTCTGTTTTAGCATTTTATTGTTTTGCGAAGAAACACCTGCCATCCTAGCTCTCGGGTGGAACACTGATATCAGGGTTAGATGTTCTCAAATATCATTGCTGATTACTTGATCGTATTGAAATATCTGGTCTAAGTTCAAAAGACTTTGGTAAGTAATTTTTAAAGTACAAAATTGTCAACACAAAATCGTGCATGTGATATTTCTTTCACTGTTTTGTGCCACATAATTTTTTTCTAACAAGACTGCAAATGCCAAATGTCTTTGTAGGCACAGGCCATGTCTTATTCTTATTTGAGCAATGATAGGCACTTAGTAGGCCCTCAAAAATGCACCTATTGATAGAATGAATCTCTAACGTTCACTCACTTGTTTCTACTCTTAATGGTAGAACTAAATCCATAGTCACATTGGGAATTCTTTGAAATATATAACATTCTTTTTTTGATAGAGTGATCACTTCAGTGGTTGATTGACTTCAAAGTAGAATAATGAAGTACAGTACAAATCTCCTAATCCAGCCTTGCAATTATAGTGTTTCATATAGTATTAACACTCTATCACTAGAAAATCCCCAGGCAATAATGACTAATAAGGAAGGCATTTCCTGGCAGCTAATGATCAGCATGGAGGAGCTTGCTCTTGACACAAAGCCAGCAACCCTCAACCCAGCTGGCTACTACCTAAACCGGACATGCCAGGCCTCCCTCGGAGGTTACTGTGTATTTATTTATAAACTGTTAGTACGGTAACAAGAAATGGAAAATGAAGTAATGTTTAGGTGCTGTAAGTTGAAAGTATCTGTGGGTATATGGCACATTCTTAGGACACACTTTTCTCCCTCTGCATGAATAATATGATATATAGTCAGTATTTAGGACTTTGAACATTAAATTAAGTACACTTTGGGAAGTATACAGGAGGTTTAAAGGAGATACCAACAACAACAATATAGCTAGCACGCACTGAGCATTTCAAGGTGCCAAAGTCTATGATAAGCACTTTATATGCATTAATTGATTGAATCCTTAGAGTGGCTCTACAAAGTAGGTACTATTATTGCAAAAGAAGAAACTGAGGCACAGAGAGAAGAAGGCAACTTATTCCAAATCCATAAGTAGTAAAGAGTAAAGTTTGGATTTAAGGCAATGAGGTCCAATCCAGATCTCTTGATGCTAACTGCTATTTTGTATTATTACAACTCCAACAATAGCAAAACAAAACAAAAACACTTAAGCCATTATTAACAAATGAAAAATCTTGAATGCACTATATTATATTATTTACATACAAGATGGCCTCAAATTTTTCAATAGGAAAATATCTGGAAGTGATGAAAATGTAATTCATTTAACTTATATATCACCCAACAAATGAGACAAAATAAACACTTTTTTTATTTAAGAAGAAAACTGTCATTTTGCTATATTAATTTTTCCAGAAACATACAATTAAAATTTCTAAGAAAGAATAAAGAGAAATTATATTAGGAGGTGTAAAGGAAGTTTTTATTTCCAGAAACATATCCCTTACTGTCTGGAAACCTTCTTTAACCTTCTTACTGCAATACTGTCCACTAATTGGAAATTCACTTGAGTTACCAAATTTCCATTATTGAAATGCAAGTGTCCCTAGAGAGTCAAGATAGTCTCCTCATTAGTTACTCACACCAAGGTAAAAATTATTTCAATGAGCTTTCTCTTAATATCTAGCTTAATGTCTAGCCCGGGGTAATTTGAGTTGTAAATGGTAATTGGAATGGGGAGTGGGGAGCTCAGTCATACTGGAACCTGAGAATTTGAGTTTAGAGGCTTTGAACTCGAGTTGTAGGTACCCCATCCCAGCAGAGCGTCAAGCAGGAATTAGAAAATAGATACAAATCAAAACCTGGAGATTAGAGGGAAGGTTTTTTTTTTTTTTCATATCTGCAGCATTGTGACTTCCAAATACATTTAAAAGCAAGGGTTTATACATACTCCAGACTCTAAGCATTGGGAAACAGGTGACAGCAGTGTCACTGGACTGAAAAGGTCTCCTACGACTTGGCCTGGCACTGCTGGAGTAGAGCCAAAGCCCAGGTCCGCATTCTCTCCAGGCCCCTCCACAGTGCCCTCTGCCACCTGCCACCTGCTACCACCTGTCAGGTGTTCTCAGCTGAGCTGCTTTCAGGTCCATAATAGTTGGCATTTGAGTTCAGTATCTAAGGAACTATGTTGACCTTTCTCTGTGTCTGGGGTGCATTTTCTTGCATAAAAAAATTTCAGAACAGTCTTACCTTGACTCAGAGCATTCTACACGTATGGCACAGGGATTTTTTTTTTTTTTTTTTTTACCTAAATAGGGCATGGGGCATAGGGTATAATGCAAATACATTCGGGTCTCTGTGTTTACTGGTGTGGTGTAGCACAAAGAAGGACCAGTCTCCTGACATTAATACTGTTTTAGCTACAGGGCTACTACTTGCTGGTTCTTAACCTTTCCTCTGCAACCACATACCTAATGGATGGGGCTCACATGCACATCACTGGCCTGTGGGCATACTGGACTTAAAAATAAATAAACTGAGCAAACACTTTTATATTAGAGGTAAAATGTAATGACTACACAACAGTTATCGGTACACTGGTATTGATAAGTCTGTGCTGTGGCAGAGCAGAGAGAAGCTGACTGCAGGCTGTGGGGAGCTCCTTGACAACACTACTGTGACATCATTCTTTTAAGAAGAAAATACCCATGTGGGTAGGTTGTAGGATCAACTTCAAACTCACTCTGTTATATTTTTTACAAGTCGATACGACATATTTTTATATTATGCTAGTCATTTGAATACTGTATTAAGAAGTAACAAATTAGGAAAATATAGAAATATACCCTTCGCAAGTGATTGTGACTCAACAGCATATTATGCCCCATCATTTTAAATCACTGCGCCAACAAGTTTAAAGACCAGCACCAAATCCAATGTGGATTACTTCTCTATCTCAGAAAGTGTAAAGTAATCCAGAATTAATCAGTTTGGGGTTGGTAATTGTTTTAGGCTACATTGCACCTCCCCCAAAAATGAATGTTAAAATCCTAATGCCCCAGTACCTCAGAATGTGGCTGTATCTAGGGCCTTTATTAAAGATGTAATTAAGGTAAATAGGTCATATGCGGAGGGGGCCCCTAGTTCAGGACGACTGAATGAAGTGTTCTTATGAGAAGAGAAGGTTAGAACACAGACACAGAGGGAAAGCTATGTGAAGACACAGGGAGAAGATGACCGTCGACAAGTCAAGAAGAGAGGCCTCAGAGGAGAGCAACCGGGCTGACACTTTCATCTTGAACTTCCAGCCTACAGAACTGTGAGGGAAAAAAAAAATTCTGTTGTTTAAGCTACATGGTCTGTGGTGCTTTGTTATGGCAGCCCTAGCCCACAAATATAGTTATTGAATCTAATTGACTTAATTTTCCTATTTTCAGATTCCTGCTCTAGATCTAAGACAGTTTACTAATGAAATGTCTAGATTGGGAATCAAATAGCATGTGCTTTTACTTATCATTTTATTAATTACCTTTGGTAAGCTAAAAACTTCTCTGGGTGTAAATCACGTCTTCTGCAAAATCACAGTTTGACTAGATTTTGTCTCCCTTTCCAGCTTCAATCAGAACAACCCTACTTTTATTAATATTTTATATCATGATCTTATGTAAGACTTCACTTGAAAAAGATGACTTAAATTACTTAAGACATTTCTGAAAGCCACTGAACGAAAAGATCCTTAAGACCACAGCCAAATTCTACAGTTCCATGTGCCAACCATCTACTCTCATTTCATTGTCATATGGTAATTGCCAGTAATATATTCTGAAACATACAATATATACTTTGTGAATCTATGATAGGGCTGTATAAAGTCATTACTTTAGTTACTTGAGCCCTTTATATCCACTCAGGACTTTATTTCTGAGTTGGGCAATAGGTATTTTGTAATTTGCCAATAAGTGGAAATTAGATTTTATAGCAGGCCTTCTCACCCTCATGACTAATTCAAGATATATCTGCAGGACTGCCTACTTTTTGTCAGATGCAAAAAATAATGTAGGCAAGGCAGGCCTTATAGGAGCACTTTACATTTAGGAAAATTGTTTACTCCGTTGTTTTCTGGATTTCATGGCTTTCAAGCAAAATGCAAAAGTTTGCCCCCTTCTCCAAGATTCTCATCAATTTCCTAAAGCTGTTAATAGTCATAAAATCTAATAAATGTTGCTAGTGGCCTTTTGAATCTCACTCAGTAAAGTTTAGATGTGTCTAGGGATGCTTTGTCTTTTTTTTAACCCATTTATCAAGAAGCTCAGCTATGGGGTGAGGACTGGTTTTGAGGAACCACTTTGTTTCACAAAGCTGGTAATGGGGTGAGGATGGGGAGGTTAGGTAGGCCAGATAAGTGAAGGAACAGGAAAACACTTTATCCTGGGGTGAGGCTGGAAGCAGTGAGACATGGAAAGGAAAGTGAGGAGGGATAAAAATAGTACTGTGTAGAAATAATCCATAAGGTTATTCAACATCTCAATCTGAATTGTTTTGATGTATGAGTCTATTTGTGTAAAGAACAATTCTCCAAAGAATAATGACTACATAGATTCAAGTGATGATTCAACATAAAGATCTCTCCTTGAAAAAATCTTCCTTAAAACAAATCACTATCGAAAAAAGCTGATTTTTAGAGGTTTTAAAGTTGCTGTTTTGGCTGTGATTCTCACCATCAAAGATTGCCAAGATGCAAATACAGAGTATCCTATTAAGCACACAAGAGATGTTTTTAATAATTAACGTGCACATATATTTTCTTTTAATTTCTTTTCTAATCTTTCAAAATGTCAAACATCTGACAATCCTAGAATAAATCAAAATTCATTTTTTTGTGTGTGGAGATACACTACTTGCTGATGACTGTGAGTTGGAAAAGTATCCCCTGTTGCACATGGAAAGGTGGGTGACAGGGCACTTCCTCTGTAGCACTGTTGACATCCCCCACTTCAGCCCGGATCAATAAAATTACTATCTAACACTTTATTTTACTTTATGTTTATTTATTTTTGAGAGATAGAGTGAGACAGAGCATGAGCAGCGGAGGGGCATTGAGAGAGGGAAGGAGACACAGAATCCGAAGCAGCCTCCAGGCTCTGAGCTGTCAGCACGGAGCCCACGCGGGGCTCAAACCCACCAACCGAACCATGAGATCATGACCTGAGCCAAAGTCGGACACTCAAACGACTGAGCCACTCAGGCGCCCCAACTATTTAACATTTATACCCACCATCCATCACATGGGATACAAGCATATAAGTTTAAAGGAAGGGATAAATTCTTGCCTCCTTTCTGCCAGGCATTCACATCCAGATCAATTACACATATTTCCATTTCTCTTCTTAGCTCTGTTCCTCTTCTTTTATACATTTTGTCCATATTTTCTCACGCATAATTGTAGTCTTCTATTACCTGGCCAAGAAACCCAACCAATAAACAGAGCTGCCTCTGGAGAATTCTGCATTTTGGGGTAAACTCCATGCTTTTCCCCAAGAGTTACACCAGTTTACCCGTGGAGCGTTCACAACAAACTTCAGTGACTCTAAAGGGAAGGCTAAGGACCTCTACTTCCTCCATCCCGAACCCCCAAACCTGCCTGGCTATGTCCTGCCCATAATTTTTGGATTGTTATCAGACAGTAAGTCTCTAGAAAGAGGGATCCAGGGTTTGGTGGCCCCTAGCACAATAGGAACCAAAAAGAGTAACTGGCAACAAATATCACAGTATTGACAATCAGCAAAAGCTCTTGTTTTCCCATAATGCAAAAACTACTATTCTGAGAGATTTTTATTTTTTTAACCAAATATTTTTAATCCACAGGCCAGCACTCTGATGGTTGGACATACTAGATTCTACTTCGTGTAAGTCACACTTGTGTCTTTACATATTTAAATATGTGTTCAAGTCTCCACTTAGTCATAATTTAGTAGTACTTCTGCCAGACTCTGAAGAACTGTGATCACATTACACTGGAATCAGAAGTATGAATGGGTTGCAATTCATTATTTTCTAGCTACCAGGTTTCATAGTTCTTCTTAGGCAGACTCTAAATAATTGTGTATTCTTTTAAATTCAACATTTAGTCTGGTACTCCCTAATCCTGCCTTGTTGGAAGGCGCATTGGTGGGGGGTGTGGGTGAGGGGGGAAGTTGATCATATTATGTCTCAGACCATTTGAAAAAGTAGAAGACATCACTTCCATTTAGGATACATCCACCATATGCTGCCTGATAACAATTTTTAATTACTTAATCCCCTTTCAGAAACAGTGAGCTTAACTTCTCAATTTGCAAAATTAGAGGCTTTGCATTCCAATTAGGAATTAAACCAGTTATTCCTTTATTTACTTACTGGCATGTTTTGATTTCAAACTAATTTAGACTACACCATTTTTGATTGATTACTAGTATCACATATAAATTAAAATGCTTATAGAAGAATAAGGGGAAATGGGAAATGTGTTATCTCCCAAGTTGAGTTATAAAACTATATATAGCTCTATTCCATCTCTCTATATCTATCTACTCGTGGTCTAATTAATTATCAAAAGTAAGATGCAATTACTGTATCTTGGTTTTTTTCATATATTACAAAAGGCATCATTAACTCAGAATTTTGTTCATTAAAACTAAGTACATATATCTTACCAAATAAAATTTTGAAATATTTTTTCAAAACTCAATTGTAAAAACCACAGCCTATAGTTGAATGCGATGTTTGCAATCAAAAATTCAATATAGTAATTATTTCCTAAATGTTGTTCCTGTGATTTGTGTTGCTTCTTGAAAATTTGAAGAAAATAATATCTTATATAATGTATATCTATGAAACAGATGTTCAATAACTGACTTAAATTTGTTAGTACATATTTTGTAGTTTAAGCTAAATAATATTCTTGGAAATTATAAAATACATTTCATTAAATATATTCCCTTATCCATCCTTATCTGCATAGTCCACTGTCAATCTTCTAAATCAGTGTGATTTTATTAGAGTTATACACCAAAGACATTCGCTTTCATAATATAGTGAACTCTGAGCTGTAGAATTTTGTCTTAAAGTTAACCTTCCGAAAATATCATGTAGTTCCTATGCTCCAGTCTTTCTATCCACTTTTTCATTTATTCATCCAACTATTATTTGCCCAGTTTCCATTATATACACAACTCTACTAATTTTTGGAAGTATCCACAGAAAAAAAGTTGATGATCTTGGTCAATGTTCTTGTAACTTGGCAGGAAAGATGTGTTCATACCTAATCATAATACAAATTAGACAGTAACTGGTATCAGTAAGGTTCTGTATGAATTTAGATGAGCTCCAAAGGTCGAGGCTCAGAAGGAAATGAAGAAAGGCTTGGCAGAGGAGGTAGTATCTGAAGTGAGATTTCCGATCTGTACAGGCGGAAGTAGTGATAAGAAAACAGTTCAGGAAAGACATGAGCAACATCAAAAAGAGAGGAAACTTGTGTCACATGGAGAAAATAAAAAGCCATTCATTTGGCTGTGGTTCATGAAGAAGAGGCATGGAAAGTACACCTGGAAAGTTTGGAATGGATGGTTCAGGGTCCTTCATGCCTGTCTAAGGTATCTGGACTTTTATGACTAGCCACACCAGACACAAGCTCCTACCTTTGGCTTTGAGTGTCCTACAAGACTTAGTCTTGACCAACTTTTCCAACAGTGCTTATAGTTGCTCAATTGATGCCTACTGATTTACATTGAAAGTAAATCCCCAACTGTGCATTCCCACGTTCTCTCCAGATGCTGTGTGTTACTTAGCTTTCTACACACGTAGCTTGAGATCTCTAGTTCTGTGTGTTTGCTCACACAGTTTACTCCATTTGTTGCTTCCTGTCCATCCTGTGTGTTAACATGCTCTTTTCCTCATCGTTCATAGTTCATTCTAGATCCCCCAACTAGAAATAAACCTTATCTTCTTTGTATTCTCAATCATTTTTCCAACAGCATTTGTGAAATCCTGCAATATGAATATATTTCTAACTTCTCTATGATTATAAATCCTTAAAAATGCAAAGAGGAAGAGATTTGTCATGCTGTCACTGAGTTTCAATGAAATTGCACCAATGGCTAACGATTAAACACCAGAGAATTAAAAAAAAAAAAAAAAGATTGGTCTATAGCTAATATGAAATGAACAGCACAGAGACTATGAGCACCAGGGAGGAGAACAAATGTCTCAACCACTCACATGGTTGGCAGACTCAATAAGTGTACAAGGAAAGCTCTGTGCCATGTTTAAACCTTCTAGGGAAATTAAAAGCTGCACTATGGAAACATAAGAACTTTATAAAAGAATCCTGAAACTATCAGCTAGCTCTTCCTGGAAGGAGGAGCAAAAAGTAATCAAAGAAGTCAAAGAAATTCTACAATTCTGCAACTTAAATTCATCTGAAGCTAGTGGGTGAGTAGTTTCTTGCAAGTCTGCTCTATGAACTCTATCTTTCTTGAGATATTTTTTCATTGCCTGTGCCAGGAAACTGGGAAAACGTTTAACTTACTACAACTGATTGATCCAAAAGTGTGGCAAGGGTCCTGCTATCCAAAAATACCAGGTGAAATAGCAGACTGCCAGATACGCACAGCTGGATATGTTTCGCCTCTTCTGGGTCGTCCAAGTTTACCACATGTCAGTTCAGCAATTTAGGGTGGATTGGAGATAATCCAGTAGAAAGAAAGGGAAAGTTGTGTTGGTTGCTGTCTGCAGAAGTTCTCCTTGTGTTCTTAATTCATCTCTTTCTCAGATGTTTGTGGTTTGTTTGTCTTTTCAGCTGTGGCAGTGGTTAATACTGTTGATGGGAAAATAATTTGTCCAACCTGGGCAGATCTTTTAAAGTTGTAAGTTTACTGAATGTTAATCTGCAGGTGCCCAAATATTAGCTATTTGAAAATCTGTGTCACCATTGCATAAACTCTTAAGATTTGCATCTATCAATGAGATTTGCCAGGTTTTTTTTTTTCAATCCTTTACTACCCACTCAGAGTGGCTAAATTTAGATTTGTTCCACTGTCTGCTCTACTCATTTAAATAACTGCGATTGCAAGTTAACCTGCAAACTAAAGATCCATAATAGGGTGCTTATTTAGATCAAGCTGTTTTAAATGTGTATAAGAAATACGGGTATTCTAAGAGTCCCTCAGAAGATAAGGGCAAGGCCAAATTTGGAGAACAAGGGAAAACTACCTTGTTTACTCCTGCCCCAGGCATGGATGGTTCCATTTGCTTATAGTTCCTGGATGGAAATATTAATCTATTTCACAGGGTATTCAATCTCTTTATCCAATCAAAACTAACCGAAAATGTTTTGCCGCATTCCTATCTAACACTTACCCTTCCTGCCTCGAGAAAATCTAACATTGCCTCTTTCTAGTCTTTCAGAGTTGTAAGCATCAAATAATAATGCTAGTGTTTAGTTGTGTATCTAAAGCTTACAGTAGCTTATTTGCTGTTCTGACATAAGGGATATAGAAACGGGTTGGGGCTTGAGACGAGCACTGGACTAGGAGTCGACTTATGTTGCTGTCTTGCCATGAGCCAACTGTACACACTTGGGCAAGATATTTCATCTGTATAGGGTTAAAGATCTCTCAGATCTAACCACTTTCCTTCATTGTCCCTGACAACAGGCACAGAGAAGTATAGTCCTCTTCTGTTTTTGAAGCTTCCCACATAAAAAAAGTGAAGACACATCCAAAGAGTTATAAACATTTTAAAACAGTTTAATGTTTATACTTAAATAAATAAACCTAACACACCTAAAACAATGTACTGACTCTTTGTATGACTTCATTTAAAAATAACATCAAGGGGCTCTAGATGGCTCAGTTGGTTAAGCGTCTGACTTTGCTCAGGTCATGATCTCATAGCTCGTCGGTTCCAGCCCCGCATCAGGCTCTGTGCTGATAGCTCAGAGCCTGGAGCCTGTTTCAGATTCTGTCTCTCTGCCTGTTCCTGCTCACATTCTGTCTCTTTCTCTCACTCAGAAATAAATAAACATTTAAAAAATTAAAAATAACACTTAAAGTCTAAAAATGTAGGCTCTTTGTGAATGTGACTTGGGCAAGTGGCTACTCCACTTGGACCTCAGTTTTGGCCTTACCTCCGCTGACTCCTTTGTCTTCACCTGGGTTGCTAATTTGTAATTGTACTGCCTGAATCTAGTCTTTTCTCCATGTTAGATCCATCCCTGATTGTGACACAATCAGCCTAATATAAATGTGTTTGACATTCTCCATTTTATACCCTAGTACTCAATCGATATAAACACTGTTAGGATGTCCCTGGAAGGGGATGACCCTCTCGCCAGCGCACCGAAGAAACATTGCCAGCATCCCGGAACAAACTGAAGGTCAACCAATCACCCAGCGCCAGCACCATCCAACGGAAAGCCCCAAGCGGCTCTCCAGAATGAACTGAAGGTCAACCAATTACCGAGCAACAGCACAACATGGCACGAGAGAAAGTCCCACCGGAGCCTAAACCCGGAACTGCTACAGCTTAAAAACCCTACCCCACCATACCCGGGCGCGACTTCCCTGACTCTCTCCTTGAGTCACGGAACCTCGCCTGGAACCTTAGTTCCCAATAAAGCCTTAAACTGCAAAAATTCTTTTTGACTCAAACTCCTATCTTTACCCCGCACAACGCCTGACACTAACAAACACCTTCTGTAGTTTTTTTGAACGTCTCATTGTCTCATACATATGTTTTTGAAAAAGTTGTTTTCTTTTCCTAGAATTTTCTTCATCAGATATCGCCTTCTATTGGAGGTTCAAGACATCGGGTCTAGAGGACGCCTTCCTTGACACACTATCCTTAGCATGGACGTGTGTATCTGTCCTCCAAAGTGATCTAAAAACACCGTGTATACAAATATCATTATACTTATCATTCTGAATGGTGATGACCAGCCACTTGTTTGTCTTCACACTATACTGTAAACTCCTTAAGGAGACACGTTGTCTTCAATTTCTCTAGCCCTATGAGAATATTGTTTCCCATGAATGGAGATGATGAGTAAATGTCTGTTAATGATTTACTGTAATCTTGAGATACCCCATGAATGTACTTGACTCCTACTAGCCCCAACATACCTTTGGGATAAAAGGGATTTGGAAGGTGTGTAGTATAGGGCATAGTTATGGCATAAATTCATGAAATAAACTTCCATTCCAATTTTCTCAGCCTTCCCCCAGGCCAACTACCTTTTTATTAGAAAAAAAAATGGAGGGGTTCATAGTTTAAATGCTATGTTTAAAATTAAATCTCATTTCTGGGGGACCTGGGTGGCTCAGTTAAGATTAAGTGTCTGACTTTGGCTTAGGTCACGATCTCCTGCTGACAGCAAGGAACCTGCTTTGGATTCTCTGCCTCCCTCTCTCTCTGCCCCTCCCCCACTCTCTATATCTTTCTTTTTTTTTTGCAAGTTAACCTGCAAATAAAATGAAAATTAAAAAGTAAATCTCATTTCCTTTTATTATGCACATTCTGAAAAGAACTGAAGGCATCTGAAGCCTGACTTTACACATCACATACTTCATATAATTTTAGGTGTTTGTGATTAGTACGGGAGTCTTATGTTCCAGAAAAAAATAACGATCTAATCAAATAATATGAAAAAATATTTGGGATTTAAACGATCAAATTGTTCACCTTTTACCATATTTAAGCCATAACCAATATACTTTTTGCTACAGGTATTCACTAAAATGATTTGGTGGCTAAGGAGAAAAATCAAATTAGATAAACAGTAATAGGATAGAATGATGATTATTCACAAGTGAAATTATAAGAACCTTGCTGACCCATCTCATTTGGCCCAAACCTGATTCATAGACAGGTTTGGGGGACTTGTTAACTGTAGTAAGTCCATCTACACCAGAAGCTATTTCTGGAGATCAGAAATTCATTCCAGGGGCAAGTAAGGGAATGATGCCAGTGTAAACTGTTTACTCCTCTCCTGAAGGAGTTCACATTTCAATAGGGCTCAAAGTCCTAAGCTAAACTGAGGAATCCAGGACTAAAGGGTAGCATTTTAAGCATTAAAGAATCAAGAAGGAAATGTGTGTATGTGTGTGTGTGTGTGTGTGTGTGTGTGTGTGTGAGTGTGCAAGCCCACACACACCATTCTCAGTCTACAATGATTTAAGTAAATTTAAAATTTTACCTATGTGTAATTATGGATATGTGAGGCTTCTCTTTTGATAAATTATAATTGAATCTCTTTGAGGACCTAGACGAAGTCTCCGGATTCCCTTGAATTCTCCATTATTGTTTGGCACATAAACATCTAATAAAATTATTGAATGAGCTAATTTATTAATTATTCCTGCCTACTGCAACAGCACTGGTAAACAAAAAGGTTATATGCTAATGCTGCAAAGTTGTTTCCCCAAATTATGAGCTCCATTTTTTTTCTCTTACTGAGGAAAGACTTAAAATCTAAAGATTGAATCACATGAAATTTCAAGGTTTCTTCTCAGTTTTTCAGCACTATAGATTGGAGTACCCCACTGCTGTGATTTGACCATGACCCTCAGTATTGGCTCATCTCAGGATCCTCAAAAGCAGTGCCTGCCGATTTGCAGTGCACAGGATCAAGTACATTTAAAGTCCCCTCAATCAAACACAAATAGGATTGACTACCTTAAAAATTCAGGTTTTGATGTCAATAACCAAAAAATTATTTCTGGCTCCATTTTCAAGGAAAACCAAGAAGTTAAAAAGAAAGAGAGTGTTAGAATATAAACATTTTAAAATATATTTATAAGCTATAACATTGCATTTTGGCAGAACTTTTCTTTTACAACAGCATGAGATGTTTTGTAGTATTCCAAGTTGACTCTGTAACAATATATTCTCAATATTAATATGTCATTTGGGAGTGTCTGAGTTGATGTTTCTCACATTGGTTCTCATGTCATTTACCCATGCTTCCATGCCTACGAAATAATCTAATGTGCACAGGGAAAGAGAAAACAGCAACAGAAGTTTCAGATACCATGACCAAAATGAAAAAACCACACTAAACTTGGGTAAAAACAGCAGCAGCCTGACACTTCTCTAGAATAACTCTGACCATGACCAGAAGAGAGAGGGTGTTATATGCAACAGGAGCCAATGGTGTGCAAAGAACTTGAGAGATGGAGGTAAATGCCAGGAAAAATACAAGTGCAGGATACTACTTTGTACTTTATGGAGCCATAAAAGCTTTATTCTGGAAAGTTCAAAGCCCTTGACAGACATTTCATTAGCCCTCCCTCTCTCCTTTGAGGTACACAGGTGGCAAGTGTAATTATTGTCATTTTTATGAATGGGAAAAAATGAGGCATGGAAGGTTAAGAACACATTCAAAGTTACATAAAATCACATACACAGAAGGCTACACCACCCCCCTCCCTGATGCTTCCTTAAATGCCTTATGACCTTTTTCACTGTGTTGGTCTTGTATCATGCTTTTCATGAAGGAAACTTCCTTAAAAGATCTCTTCTACTCATTAATGTATGCTGTTTCTAAAATTTTTAAAAGGAAGGGTAGGTAAAAACAAAAACAAAAACATCAACGACAACAAAACCAAGGTATTGGCGTATGTCTCAAATAGTCAAATCATTCTTTCAATGCTACTGATATACATCATATATCAAGCTTATTATACTTTGAAGAAAATTTAAGTTTGGTTTCTTAGTGCCACTACTTCCTCTAAAAGTCTCCTTACATCCATATTGCTCAGCCACATACTCTGATTTTAAAACCTATAAGTTAAAATGAACTCTTCACAACACTGCTAAGCATCTTAGAAAAGATGAGTCATACAACTGGTGGTAAGTGCCCAGAAAAGAGAATGAACTCCCCTTTTTGACAACTGGCAGGGAAACACCAAGTGGCGATGTTGGAACCATGCACTGGCACTCCACCTCCATGTCCTGAAAAGACATCTTTGCTTGGCGGCTCTTCCAGTTGAAACATAAGAAAAATAAATGGTAATAGCAACCAAATGGAAAAAGCTGGAAATTACTAGAGAAGAGGAAAATTTTAACTTCTAAGAAGATATTAGAAAGTGGAAACTTTACAAAAACCCTTTTTGCCAATGAGGTTGTCCAAAAAATCAACCAAATTTATTATAGAATAATAACCAAATTTGTGCATGAATCAGTGATGATGTAAAACTGTACAGTATAAGCATTATTAAATATTTTTCTGTTTAAAGTAAAGCTTCGAGATGAGGCTCTCCACTGCATTTCATTATGTAATGCCATGTTGATTTGGTATATTACCTCAGATATGATTCTAATATAGTTTGATTTGTTAAGAGACTAAAATGAAACATACCACTTTTTTAATGCCTCTTTCCTATAAGCACAAGGTACAATAAATAACCAATTTAAATACGGTAAGAGTGCTGAGTTAGAGTTTCAGAGATGACCTGTGGGAAGATTATTTTTATCTACTATATGCAATTTAGTTCGGAGAAATATTATGTAGCTAAACCTCCATCTCTATCAGTGCTAACATATGAATTGAAGACTAAACACTTGGTTACCTCATGAGGATAATTTAATGGACTTACATTGTATACTAATATGGACTGCTTTTTTTCACCTGCCTTTATAAATGTGCAAAATGGAAACCATTAGACAAAAACAATTGGTTTAGCTTTATCCCATAGGTTACTAGTTAGTCTCATATCAATATATGTACACATTTCTATGTACAAATACCACATTTCCCCCTTTGTATTTTGATATACTAAAATAAATACAGATTTCTAAAAATTCTGACTTTGAAGCTGCTCTTGGACTATGTGAATGGCTGTTAAATGTGATATTGATTTATTAATAACTCCCATATGTTAAAAAACAATCCTTCACAGACCTTTAACATCTTCCAACTGTTGCAGCTAATTGTTGTGTTGAAATAATTTTCTTGATCATTCTTACCTAATTCCTCTGTCTAAGATTGTATTTACTTACTTATTTCACTTCCTAACAATTCACATTGCTTTGGAGTTCATTTTTTTCTGCAAGAAAATACTATATTCCTGTGGGAGGAAAACACAGTACTTATGTATAATGCAGCTGTGAAACAAATGTAATGCTTTATGCTCTGTTGTAAAAAGACCATCTAAAATCTAATTTCCTAGGGCAGTAGTGAATAATATCTATTTGTATGCTTAACAGTCTTTCAAAAACTTTCTTTTTCCTAACAAAAATGTCCACCAATATTGGTACATGTTATGAAACACCTAGCATGTTATCAGTTTCCAGTACATGATCTATAGCGGTAGTAATATTTGCTGTATATTTGTTATCACTACAAGTATTACTACTATTTATAATTTAAAAACCCTTTTATTTCATAAATGGCACAACTTAGAAATTTAACTTAAGATGACTGACAGGTGGAAATATTTAATCATTTAAAAAAATTTTTTTTAATGTTTATTTATTCTTGAGACAGAGACAGAGTGTGAACAGCGGTGGGGCAGAGAGAGAGGGAGACACAGAATCCGAAACAGGCTCCAGGCTCTGCACTGTCAGCACAGAGCCCGATGCGGAGCTCGAAACCATGAACTGTGAGATCATGACCTGAGCTGAAGTCGGACGCTTAACCAACTGAGCCACCCAGGCGCTCCGGAAATATTTAATCATTTTAACTCAACCTCAACATTGTGAAAAATAGTATTTTGATTTTTCTTCTGTGCTTTCTTTTCTTTCTAGTATTCTTAAATATAAATCCTTAAAGTAGTTTTTTCCCTGGCTCTCCATTTCTCTCTCTGTCTCTCTCTCTCTCTCATAATATATTTAAATACCTGCCCAGTTTAAGGCTCTTCCATAACACATCATTTCCTACATCAGGGGCATGTCCTCCTCCTTCCAAGATACTATTGCTCAGAAAGACACAATTTTGTGTCCTCATCTCCCATCTCCTTGACCTGTCTAAATTCCTGAAATTAATTTTCTACTGCTCATGCCAGGTTTATTCTTCATTCACTTCTTATGTAATGTTCCTAATAATGTGAAAACTTATTAGAGGAACCCAAATTTATTTCAAAATTTACTAGATTTTGAGCTCTAGAATTGAAGAAGATATATTTTATTTATCTTGATAATCTAATACCTCATGCACTACCTGTCACATTTTAAGTTTGCAAGAAAATAGCAATAATGATAATAATGATAGTATCTAACTCTTAAAATACCTAATATGTGTTTTACACTTTGCAAAGTGTTTTTCATGGAACCTTTACAAGGTCCTTACAGTAGTACTTGATTTTGGAATAGGTAATATTGTTCTCACATCTTAGATATAGAAACTGAATTTTAGAGTAGATAAGCAATTTACCAAGGTGGCAGAACTTGGTCATAAACGTAAGTAGCCTGATCCTGATCCTGTGTTCTAATCATTATACATTTTTCTCAGAGATCATCTTTAATTATTTAGCACACTTCTCTTGAGTCCTGCACAAACCCTACCCTATTTGCTTTGTCTACTGGTTCTCATGATTAACATTAATCCAGAAGTAAATGATTTAAAAAAAGTATGGCAAGTACCTTTTTTTTTTTTTTTTGCCAAATGTACTAGATAGCAAAAGATGCTTATAAAATTTTATTTACAAGAACTTTGAGGTTATGTAGAATGTATGAGGAAAAGGCACCTATCAACATAGAAAAAGGAAGGGCCAACTATTTGCCTCCCTAACCAAGACATATCTTTATTTCTTGATAGAAAAACACGTATCTCTGTCCTCAATGGAAGTTGGATACCAATATATGCTGAATTGCAACCAGATTGAACCTGCCAAGATAAAACTAGTGTCACATTAATATCTCTACTAGATTGTCAGATTAAATGTATTTTCCTAAGGTAAAATTGATAGCTGAGATGAGCAATAGGAACATATATTGATCACCTAATCTATATGTGAAGAAGTATTGAGATACATTTTTAATTCAGTTTCTATTCTTTAAGTGTCCAAGGGCACATGTACTTTTGTACTTGATAATGAACATGTGAAGCATCAGAACAGATGCTGAATGTGGACATTTTCTATTATAACTCTAATAAAACATGACTAACAATCTGGTTCACTGGTAGATAACTTAAAACCTAAAGCACATCAACTATGATGTTGAAAGCATATTAAACATAACTTATCCTCTGATTCAGGATGCCCTTTGTGACTTCACAGTGCCACCTGGTCACGTTTAGGAACACTGATTATAAACTACAGTCCTGAAACTCAACAGAGGTATATGCATTGTAGTGAAGAGCTGGACCCATAATCCCTGAGTTGGTCTCTTTGTTCTACAGTCTTTACCAGCTCTGTGCCTCAGCTTTCTCATCTGAAAAATGGAGATGATAATATTACCTATGATTCTTAAAGCACCACTAGCAAACAGAAGTGCTCTATAAGCATTAGTTATTACTGTCATGCTTATGTTATAAAGTAAAAAAATAACCTGAATTCCTTTTGTAACTGGAAGACAAACATTGCAGTTTGGTTTGTATGTGTGCATATGTTCACGTGACAGTTTATGTGTGCATATGTGTTTATTTTATTTTGACAAATCCGTAATTTTGCCTATTATAACTAAAAAAATTGCTTTTTTTGTTTTCTTTAAGTTCTTATTTAAATTCCAATTAGTTAACATACAGTGTAATATTATTTTCAGGTGTACAATATAGTGATACAACACCAAGTACTCATCACAAGAGGTGTATTCCTTAATCTCCATTACCTATTTTACCCATTCCCTCACCTATCTCCCCTCTGGAAATCATCAGCTTGTTCTCTA
The DNA here is from genome assembly GCF_014898765.1 of Herpailurus yagouaroundi. NCBI lineage: Eukaryota > Metazoa > Chordata > Mammalia > Carnivora > Felidae > Herpailurus > Herpailurus yagouaroundi. The sequence continues at coordinate 430,868 of NW_024412525.1, forward strand.
TAGTTAAGAGTCAGTTTCTTCATTTGCCTCTATCCCTAATTTTTTTTCTCCTTTACTTGTTTTCTTTCTAAAATTCTACATATGGTATTTGTCTTTTTCTGACTGACTTATTTCGCTTAGCATAACACTCTCTAGCTCCATCCATGTCATTGCAAATGGCAAGATTTCATTCTTTTTTATGGCTAATATTCCAGTGTGTGTGTGTGTGTGTGTGTGTGTGTGTGTGCGTGCCCGTGTGTCTCTTCTTTATCCATTCATCAGTCAATGGACACTTGGGCTGTTTCCATAATTTGGCTATTACAGAAAATGCTGCTATAAACACTGGGGTGCACGTATCCCTTTGAATTAGTATTTTTGTATTCTTTGGGTAAATACCTAGTGGCACAATTGCTGGAGCATAGTGTACTTCTATTTTTAACTTTTTGAGAAACCTCCATACTGTTTTCCACAGTGGCTGTACCACTTTGCATTCCCACCAACTGTGCAAAAGGGTTTCTTTTCTCCACATCCTCACCAACACCTGTTATTTCTTGTGTTTTTTATTTTACCCACTCTGACAGATGTAAGGTGATATATCATTGTAGTTTTTTTATAATTTTTTTTACATTTATTTATTTTTGATAGAGACAGAGCACAAGTGGGGGAGGGGCAGAGAGAGAAGGAGACACGGAATCCAAAACAGGCTCCAGGCTCTGAGCTGTCAGCACAAAGCCTGACGCAGGGCTCGAACTCACAAACTGTGAGATCATGACCTGAGCCGAAGTCAGACACTTAACCGACTGAGCCACCCGGTCCCTCTCATTGTAGTTTTAATTTATATTTCCCTGATAAGGAGTCATGTTGAACATTTTTTCATGTGTCTATTGGTCATATCTATGTCTTCTTTGGAAAAAATGTTTATTAATGTCTTCTGCCCATCTTTTAATTGGATTGTTTTTGAGTGTTAAGTTTTATAAGCACTTTGTATATTTTGCGTATTAACCCTTAACTGGATATGTCATTTGTAAATGTCTTCTCCCATCCCGAAGGTTGCCTTTTAGATTTGTTGAGTATTTCCTTTGCTATGCAGAGGCTTTTAATTTTGATGAAGTCTCAATAGTTTATTTTTGCTTTTGTTTCCCTTGCCTCAGGAGACATATCTAGTAAGAAGTTGCTATGGCTGATGTCAAAGAGGTTATTGTCTGGGTTCTTCTCTCAGATCTTTATGGTTTCAGGCCTCACATTTAGGTCTTTAACCCATTTCGAATTTACTTTTGTGTATGGTTTAAGAAAGTGGTCTATTTAATTCTTTGGTATGTTGCTGTCCAGTTTTCCTAACACCACTTATTGAAGAGACATTCTTTTTCCCACTGCATATTCTTTCCTGCTTTGTGGAAGGTTAATTGACCATATAGTTATGGGTTTATTTCTGGGCTTTCTATTCTGTTCCATGGATTTATGTGTCTATTTTTGTGTCAGTACCATACTGTTTTCATCACTACAGCTTTGTAATATAACTTGAAGTCCAGAATTATGATGTCTCCAGGTTTGCTTTCCTTTTTCAAAGGTTTCTTTGGCCATTTGGGGTCTTTTGCGGTTCCATACAAATTTTAGGATTGTTTGCTCTAGCTCTGTGAAAAATGTTGTTGGTATTTTGATAGAGATTGCATTGAATGTGTAGATTGCTTTGGGTAATATAGACTTTTTTTCCAACAAAGTTTTTTTTCATATTAATTAATTTATTTTTTAATTTATATCCAAATTAGTTAGCGTATAGTGCAACAATGATTTCAGGAGTAGATTCCTTAATGCCCCATACACATTTAGACTATCCCCCCTCCCACAACCCCTCCAGCAACCCTGTTTGTTCTCTATCTTTAAGAGTCTTATGTTTTGTCCCCCTCCCTGTTTTTGTATTATTTTTGCTTCCCTTCCCTATGTTCATCTATTTTGCATCTTCAATTCCTCATATAAGTGAAATCATATGATATTTGTCTTTCTCTTACCAACTCATTTCACTTAGCACAATACCCTCTAGTTCCATCCACATAGTTGCAAATGGCAAGATTTCATTCGTTTTGATTGCCGACTAATAATCCATTGTATATATACGACATCTTCTTTATCCATTCCATTCATTCGTCGATGGACGTTTGGGCTCTTTCGATACTTTGGCTATTTTTGATAGTGCTGCTGTGAACATTGGGGTGTATGTGCCCCTTAGAAACAGCACACCCGTATCCCTTGGAGAAAAACCTAGTAGTGCAATTGCTGGGTCATAGGGTAGTTCTATTTTTAACTTTCTGAGGAACCTCCATACTGTTTTCCAGAGTGGCTACACCAGTTTGCATTCCCACCAGCAGTGCAAAAGAGATCCTCTTTCTCCACATATTTGCCAATATCTGTTGTCACCTGAGTTGTTAATGTTAGCCATTCTGACAGGTGTGAGGTGGTCATCTCATTGTGGTTTTGATTTGTATTTCCCTGATGATGAGTGATGTTGAGCATTTTTTTCATGTGTCGGTTGGCCATCTGGATGTCTTCTTTGGAGAAGTGTCCATTTCATGTCTTTTGCCCATTTCACTGGATTATTTGTTTTTTGGGTGTTGAGTTTGATAAGTTCTTTATACATTTTGGATACTAACCCTTTATCTGATATGTCACTTGCAAATATCTTCTCCCATTCCGTCAGCTGCCTTTTAGTTTTGCTGATAGTTTCCTTCACTGTGCAGAAGATTTTTATTTTGATGAGGTCCCAATAGTTCATTTTTGCTTTAGCTTCCCTTACCTCCAGACATGTGTTGAGTAAGAAAGAAGTTGCTGCAGCCAAGGTCAAAAAGATTTTTGTCTGCTTTCTCCTCCAGGATTTTGACAGTTTCCTATCTTACATTTAGGTCTTTCATCCATTTTGAGTTTATTTTTGTGTATGGTGTAAGAAAGTGGTCCAGGTTCATTTTTCTGCATGTTGCTGTCCAATTTTCCAGTACCATTTGCTGAAGAGACTGTCTTTATTCCATTGGCTATTCTTTCCTGCTTTGTCAAAAATTAGTTGACCATACTCTTATGGGTTCATTTCTGAGTTCTCTATTCTGTTCCATTGATCTGAGTGTCTGTTTTTGTGCCAGTACCATGCTGTCTTGATGATTACAGCTTTATAATACATCTTGAAGTCCAAGACTGTGATGCCTCCAGCTTTGGTTTTCTTTTTCAAGATTGCTTTGGCTATTGGGGTCTTTTTTGGTTCTATACAAATTTTAGGATTGTTTGTTCTAGCTCTGTGAAGAATTCTGGTGTTATTTTGAAAGAGATTGTGGGTAGTTTAGACATTGTAACAATATTTGTTCTTATCGAGGAGCATGAAATGTCTTTCCAGTTCTTTGTGTGGTCTTCAATTTCTTTCATCAGTGTTTTATAGTTTTCAGAGTAGAAATCTTTAAACCAGTTGTTTAGGTTTATTCCTAGTTATCTTTTTTGCTTTGGGTGCAGTTGTAAATGAGACTGATCCCTTAATTTCTCTTTCTGCTGCTTCTTTATTGGTGTGTAGAAATGCAACAGATACCTGTATGTTGATTTTGCACCTGAGACTTTACTGAATTTATTTAACACTTCTAGCAGTTTTGGGTGGATTATTCTAGGTTTTCTATATAGGATATTATATCATGGTGAAAGTTTTGCTTCTTCCTTACTGATTTGGATGCTTTTTATTTCTTTTTGTTGTCTGATTGCTGTGGCTAGGACTTCTAGTACTATGTTAAGTAACAGTGGTGAGAGTGGACATCTCTGTCTTGTTCTGGACCACAGAGTAAAAGTTCTCAGTTTTTCCCCATTGAGGATGATATTAGCTGTGGGTTTTTTAAGATGGCCTTTATTATATTGAGGAATGTTCCCTCTAAACCTACTTTGTTGAGGAACAAGATAGTCTTTCATGTACCAAATGTAGATATTTGTACTTCCTGATATTTGAGCTGTTCTAGAAATCTTACTGTTTAATTCAATTTGCCGTGGAATGGACTGAATTTTTGTGGTCCTCAGAACTTACATGTTGAAACCTACCCCCCCCCATTGTAATAGTGCTAGGAAGTGGGACTTTGGGGCAATTAATACAATTAGATGAAGTCAGGAGAGCAGGGCCCTCATGAATAGGTTTAATGCCATTATGTAAGTTACAAGAAAGCTTGGTTCCCATTGCTGCTCTCCACCATGGGAAGATGGAATAAGAAATGGGCAATCTGTAAGGTGGAAGTGTGCTCTAATCAGAACCTGACAGGCTGGCACTCTGATCTCAGACTTCTAGAACTATTAGAAACAAAATTTCTCTTGTTTATAAGCCACCCAGTCTATAGTACTTTGTTATAGCAGCACAAACTAAGATATCACACCTTTATACTATCAGGAGACAAATACTTATTAAATAATATCATTCCTTTAGCATAAACTATCCACCATTAACAAAATAAGCAGGAAGTTTTCTAGTGATATTCACTGATTTTTACAAAGAAATTCTTTCAAAAAGTCAAATGATGGCCAACAAGTACATGAAAAGATGCTCAATTTCATTACTTATCAGGGAAATGCAAATCAAAATTTGGAGATAACACTCCTACTTGTTGGAATTACTATTATCAAAAGACTAGAAATAACAAGTGTTGGTGAGGATGTGGAGGAAAGGGAACTCCTGTGCACTGTTGGTGGGGATATAAATTGGTGCAACCACTATGGAAAACAGTATGGAGACTCCTCAGAACATTAAAAATAGAACTACCATATGGTCTTGCTATTATTCCACTTTTGTGTTTTTTATCCAAAGAACACAAAAACACTTGCTCTTATAGATGTCTGCAAACCCATGTTCATTGAGAATTATTTATCATGGCCAAGACATGGAAACAACCTAAGTGTCCCTCAATAGGTGAATGGATAAGACATTGCAGTATATATGTACAATGGAATATTCTTCAACCATAAAAAAGAATGAAATCTTGCAATTTGCAACAACATGGATGGATAGACTGCCAAGGCCTTGTGCTAAGTGAAATAAGTCAGACAGGGAAAGACAAATACCATATTATATTTCTTACATGTGGAATCAAAAAAAAAAAACAACACAAAAAACAAAGCAAGGCTATAGATACAGAGAGCAGATTGGTGGTCAGGGAGGGTATGCAAGAAAAGGATGAAGGGTAAAAAGATAACAAGAAAAAAAATTGGGGGAGGTTAAGAGATGGTAATACATAAAATGAGACTAGTGAATTAATTATTAAGGCTGAATAATAATTAAGTTGGAATCATTATGCTATTCTTAAAAAAAAAAGAATGAGTTGCTCTCCTTTCTAAAACTCTAAAGGACATACTATTTTCATACTTTTTTCTCTAATCCAGTGAGATATTGTTTTATATGTTCTGCTTCAAGAGGAGAGGACTTTATTTTAAATTTCGTGGTTGAGCAATGCATATGTAAGCTAAATGGAAATTTTTTTCCCTGCTTGGGCTCTTTGCTGATGGGTGCTGAAAATGAGATTAGAACTGAATCCTGAATGCCTAATGAGGAGCAGATTTTGATATAAAAACAGAATTCTGTATTTGGTTATCTTTGATCTAAGACCACTAAAAGGAATAATAATTGTGGTTATAGACAAATGTCTGTTAAAGATGGGCAAATTAGACATAAAAAGTAATCATGGACTCCAAATATCTAAACCAATTTCTTAAAGAAATACATTAAGTGTGAAAATACTTGACTTTTTTTGCTTGCCAGTGGTTTTTCTCCTATCTGTCAGCACTAAAAGCCCTGACATGCTATAAAAGCCTATTTTGTCAGTCTCCAATCCCACAGGAAAGAATGCAAGGGACCCTATGGATACTAAATTTATAACTCCAGATATGTAGGCTTAGATAAGGTTTTGATAAGCATTCAAGCATTTTGTTGACTAACCACATCAAATCAAAGCTGTGAATTTCGCCAATCACTAATGATTTCAAGGAACTTGGATGAGATCATTGCCTACAAATCTCCAGGGGTTTAAGGCTTAACCTAGGTCCCTTGAAGGTAAAAGGCAAACCCCCTCTTGGCTGAGTCCGCTGGTTGGTTTTGTGTAATTATCAAACAGGCCTTGGGAATCTGTCCAACAGTGGTCCAAAGGGGAAACATATGCACTTCACTTACAGTTAGCACTGCAGCTACCTTGGAGCAGGAGAAAATCAGTAGGTTCGTGCTTATGTAAAATGCTTTCAGACCTTAACTCTGAACCAGTCCAACAACCTTTGGCATTGGGGTTGGTGAGATGTCTAAGGGCACTTCATCTCCAAGTGCTGGTTCTAAGAATGGCACAGGAAATTAGTTAAATGAGGCAGTGGAACTCTCAGAAACACTCCTCTGGATACTGTGTTCATGGGAGTGGGAGCTAAATTATATCTAAGGAATGGGAAATGTGGCTCTGCTGCTGTAACTCAGCAGAGAGCCATTAGGAGTCTCTGGAACTAAAGGCTCTCAGAATTCCACAATTTCAGGTGGCAGGTAGCTTGCAAATGTGCACTGGTCTTATGTATAACAAACTCCTACTTCTGTAATCAAATAATTGGAAAGCTTTGTACGAAAAATAATGAATCATAGATGCAGAAGTTTTCATTTGTACTTTAAATGTTTTATTGATGCAATATAAAGGTACCTTCTCTTGACTTTAATCCTATTAGAAGCCTGTAAAGAATGGACAGCTGTGAAGGCAAAGTAACCTTGCCCTCCTCATGTGTTGTAATACCTGTGCCCAGGTCTCGTGATCATTATCCTTGCTGTGTTTGAAACCAGTTATTAATATTATTCAAATATCACTTCAGATGAACTTACTGAATTTGATTTTAAAAAGTACTTCTTAAAATATATTTTGAAAGTTTTTTTGCCACAAATTGAGGAAGAAATTGGTATTAAGAACTCGAGTTACGTGATATGTATTAGTAAAGTGATGTGTCAATTTAGAACATTTATGAAGAATTAGTTCTTGGTGTATTAGAGATCCAGAATATAAGTAAAGCATATCCCCAGGTTTGTGGTTTATTCTGAACTCCAGGAAAAAAAAAGGGCTAAAGACTGCAGAGGTGTCAGGATATTACAGATTTTCCTTAATACAACAGTTTTCAAAAGTCTTGGTTTGTTTTAAAGAAAGCAGCACCACCACAAGTGCCTTTTATTCCTCAAGTTTGGAAAGAAATTCTGTGCTTTCCCACTAAACAACCCCCAATCCTGAGTGTGCACTCTTCCTGCTAGGACATGAGATTTCTCCCTGAAATATCTGAAAGACATAAGTGCTTTGGAACTTTTTAGCAGAAATAAATCTCTGTCTGTCATAAAAATATCATGAGCTCAGCCAAGCCAGGATCAATAGCAGTGCCTAGGGACAGGTGGATTAATCAGAACCACGAACCCTGCCTTCTACACCTCCAAGAGTACCTTCCATTTCTGTCAAATTTAAACTATTTGCCTATAATGTGAAAGCATCTACACGGAATATCCTTAAAATTCAAAAAGGTGTTCCTTTTACCAAGATAATCCTTTTTTTTTTGGTTGTGTGCATAAATATTCTTATTTTAATCACCTATTAAATTTTCCCTTCCATTCTTCAACTAAATTATTTAGTAGATACATTAATCTGAGCTTTTGTTTGTGCTCTAATGCTTTTCTGATGGGCTTGGCCTCCACAGATACCCTTTTAAAAGTTGCATTTTGTGCACCTCTTTTAGATAGCTCTGGATATAACCAGAGACAGGTATGGCTGGAATCAGCTGGAGATGTTTACCATCTAAGTGGAATAGAACTAGGTTCAGTATTAACTCCTGTGCTTTCCCTGCCACTAATGTTAATGCTTTAGGAATATGTGAAGGTGACAGTGACATTAGGTAGCCCAAACTCCTCTTCATTCAAAAGGCTACCAATAACAACTGATACACCCTCTGTTGAACTCATTTTATTCTTATATTCTTGCTTCTTTCTATTATTGTTCTCTGGCTAGGAATCTCACTGCTCCTTCTTTCCCTTTTCAATCTTAGTTCCTTCTATTTGGTTAACTTGACCCAAAGAAGCTTAGGGTGAAACAAATTCTATGTTAGGCTGGAAATTATGGGAAACAACTTTGGATAATTTTCCAACCTCCCAGACAATGGTAAGGGACATCATACTTGCAGCTATTTCTAGGTTGTGGATGTAGACAATAATGTTTAAAAGTATAACAGACATTTAGCAAACAAAACCAGCTATTGAGGTCCAGTTCCTATTCCTGGGATTTGGGTAGATAGTACATACATACTCTTCTATATCCAGCCAGCTGGCAATCATGAAACTATTTTTACAATTTCACTTATTAGATTCATTCTAAGGATATATCCCATGATCCTTTCTAATCAGAGATCTTACTGGTTTATGTCACTAATGGAAAACCCCAAACTATATATTTGCTCTAGATTGCATACCTGCCCTTTTCTTCCCATTGGCACAAAGCTGAATCCATTTTTTTCTGTTTATCACAACCTTTTCTTGTCCTTTCTTTCTAGTTATTCATTTTGTTTTCCTCCTCAGGTCAAATCTAAAACCTATTCTATCTACAAATTTCTTAATTTCTGAGTACTTTGTTACCTTAGTATCTCACATGGTCTTCTTAATTTTCCTCACTTGTGCCCTGGAATCTTATTTTTCAAGCTTACCACCATATGGATTGTTCCCCTATTCATCTTTCCAGTAACTTCAGTACAGTATTTTGTTTGCCTACTACCAGTGTTATCTGGTGATTCACATTTTTAAGTCTCTGCCTAGCCAGATTCCGTACCTCAGTAGATGCAGATTTTTTTTTTTTGTAGACATATAATCATGACATTGTCCGGGAGGTTCCTCTCTAGAAAATCCAAGAAACCATTTTTACTGGATATCCTGGGGCAGGTGCACAATTGCCACTAGAATTATCCAAGCTTGTCAGGACATGGGCAGTACACAAATCCTTGGTACACAGATAGACCACCCAAGTTATTACTAGCATAGAGGGTTGTCTTTCTTCTATGAAAATTATGGTATTCTTCCCCTCTGGGGATCGGGTGGTTTTGTCTTTTTGCTTGCAGTTGACCAACCCCCACCTGAAAAAAATCCCGCATATCTCTGGTTTACAAATAGATGTTTCTTTGCTTAGGTAATTACTGTTTCCTTGCTATTCAAAATAATACTGCTCAGAGGTCTTTGGTGTGTCTTTTTAGCCTTGATTTGGTCTTTGTTTTTCCTATTTTGAGACACACCTGTTTGCTTTTTAAGCCATATTTACATGTGCGTTCCAGCAACATTGAATTGTTGACAGTATTACAGCAAGGTTGGTGGACTGGTTGCATTCCACAGCTTTGTTGTGGGTGGTCCTGTCTTGTCATTGGCTGTTGAACATGACATTAAGATTATATTCAGAAAACTACTTAAGAAGCATTGAGTGTTTTCCATGGCAGGTCCAAACGGTATTTTGTAGAACATCAGTTAGATGGCCAGTTAATGTTCACCGGTATCTACTCTCCTGCAAGCTGGCTCTTATAATGTGGTTTCCAAATCCTTTGTGCATATTTATAAGTATTCTTCTAACTGTAGAATCAATGTAGCTACGATTGATACTCATCTTTAAGTCAAGTGTGTGTCAGGTGCTGGGGCAGCAGCAGAACAGGGATGTAATGAGATCCTTGCATGGATCTCACCTTGGTGAATCCAGGAGGGTTTCATAGAGAAGATAACTGAACTGAATCATGAAAAATGGGAGGTTTGAGGGAGATGGAAGTGGAGAAGGTGAAGGGAAATCTAGTCATCAGGAACAAGTGTAAAAACTCAGATATCTGATTCAGCATAACATGTGTGAGGAAATACAAACAGCAATGGTGATTCTATTTGTTTACTATGTGTCAGGCTCTGTTATAATTATATTATCAACATTATTCAGTGGCCTAAAATTCTTTGTGGTATAAGTTAGAATGTTGACAGATGGAGTGGATATTGATCGATAGTGAATGTATACTTAACTCTTACAATATCCTTACAATAAAATCATCTCCATTTTATAGACAATAAAACTAAGAATCAGAGATAGAGACACACATCTAGTACATATTAAAACTATCTCCAATGTCCATGTTCTTATTCCTATCGTACACTATGCTTCTGTCAAATTCTATTAATATGACAAATTACATTCACAAGTCATTAAAGCAAATTGTAGCTTCTTCAAAGTCAGTAACTATATCTTGTAATCCCTTTCAATTCTCTTAGTGATTAAAACCGAACACATTTAATAATGATATTATTATAAAAACTGCTTTTTAGCTCTGGGTCAAATACAGTGGCTTAAAAGTTTTAAGTAAGTCTTTTTTAAAAATTATTTTTAATGTTTATTTTTGAGAGAGAGAGCGGGATAGGGGCAAAGACAGAGGGAGGCACAAAATCTGAAACAGGCTCTAAACTGTCAGTACAGAGCCCAACACAGAGCGCAAACTCACTAACTGGGAGATCATGACCTGAGCTGAAGTGAAACAACCGAATGAGCCACCCAGGCGCCCCTTAAGTAAGTCTTTTGATTTCAAGTAGTTTTGCTGATCTATTGATCTCACCCCACCCCACCCTAATACACAGAAACTACAATCAACAACTTTTATAGACATATCAAATCTGGAAAATGAGGTAACAAGGTAAGAAAATTATGATGGTACTAAAAAACATACCACAAACATGTAATAAGTGAATTCCCTGGGCTAGACTTTTTTTTTTTTAATGTTTATTTTTGAGAGAGCACAAGCAGGGGAGGGGCAGAGAGAGGAGGACAGAGGATCCAAAGCAGGCTCCACGCTGACAGCAGTGATCACAATGTCCAGCTGGAACTCACTAAACCATAAGATCATGACCTGAGCTGAAGCTGGATGCTCAATTGACTGAGCCATCCAGGTGTCCCCCACCACTGGGCTAGATTTAAAAAAATACTAATTGGAATAATATATTGCTATTGTACAAAAAAACACTTTAAAATTTTCTGTCCCTTTTCCTGATTCATATTTTTTCTCTACAAAACACTCATCACTATCTATCCTTTTATTACATATGTATTTATTTATTGTCTTGGTCCAGTATAAAAATGTAAGCTGTATGAGAACAGAATTTTGGAACTTGCATTCCCTGCTGTATGTCCAGTTTCTAGAGTAGTGCCTGGAATGTAGTGAGTATTAAATAAATATTGTTGAATAAATGAATGATTGGTTTAACCAGATGACAGAATATTTTGCAACCATTAGGAAGTTTGAAGATGAAGCGAAAACATGTATAATACTTGTATCACTTTATTTGAAAACATTTAAAATTACTGGGATCATATTGCAAGTAATTTGAACATCTTATGCTTGCACAAATCAATATACATAAAAATGCAAAAAGAAAATTTTTGGAAGAATAGAAGTGATTCCCATTATCTATTTCCTAAACTTCCTTTTTCATATTGTTATAGGATTTTGTTTCAATACCTTTAGAAAAGCATTATATAATGCTATTATATAATGACAAAGAAGAATAAAATGCCCATACTAAAGCTTCACATTCAAGGTTTTCTTCTTATTTCTTTCCTACTGTGTTCTTTGGTTTGGATGCCTCAGGCTATCTGTGCCTAACATCCAGGATGGCCCTTGGCAAAACTGTGAATCAGGGTCAGCTTCTTTACCCTCTTTCCTTCTTTTTCCCATTCATAACCCCCATTTCCTTGATGCTATGCAAGAGATATTTTTCCCTGCTCTTACTAAAGGTCTGCATTCTGGTAATACTAAACCCATAATTTATCATGTTTCCTAGTGGTATATTTACTTAAAAGAAAAAACTCTAAATTTTACGACAAAGTTTTGACTTTAAAAATGTAGAATTTGAGAACTTTGGGACTTATTAATTAAAGAGAAAGCTTGATCTTCAGGCTATACTTCAAGGACAGTACCCTGGCACCGGTACCAACGTCAGACTCTTCTCTTTTGCTGAGAGCCAATCACACGGGCTTTCTCTGGACTATAAGCACATAACCTGAATTGTCACTTTAGTCTCAAAATCAGTTGAGAAGGGAGCAAGCTGAGCATTTTTTAGCAGCCATGGATAGTCTCTCAATTTGTGATCCACATGGAAGTTACACTTGAGGCATGCAAGCATGTCAAAATATTTCATCTTTGACAAGCAATGCTTTCCAGAATGATGCCTAGTTCTAGCCAGTCAGTGTGGTCTGAACTGTAGTGTCATTTCTGGCAAGAACTTTCAAGCCTGCTTAATGTTAACATCAGTTGCCATAATACACTTTGACACTATTTGGTATTTTCCACTAGGTAATCTGACCTCTCTCAAGTCAAAAATGAAGCATCCAAGAATACCTTAGAAATTGAAAAGTTCAATTATAATCTTGAGTCTACTTGACCCATACTTCGGTCCTATATATGCTACAATCAGTACTATGAAGAAAATCTACAGCTGAAATATTTTCAAACCCAAATTTTGTGGGGAGGAGCTGATTTTTAAAAAAAGATTTTGGGTTGTTTATTCCATTGTATGCACTTAGTAAATTCTCCCACATTCTTGCTTATAATAAAGTGGGATATAAATAAATACATATTCTCCTTTTTCTTTTCTATATATTTTTCTTATATTCATTTACCCCATTTTTTTTTATAAATCTGAGGGTGAAGAGATTCATGGAAACCTTATTCTGCTCTGCTCTTATTTTAAAAATATGAGTTATTAGTCTCTGTGAGGATATGTGTTTTCTCAATGAAACGGTTACTGATTCTAAGAACACCCCTTATACAGGTGATGAGAAACTTGATAAAATAATTGACTTGATAAAACAATCGAAAAATAAAGCTTTTCTTTCCGTAAGACAATTTTAGGTGAGGGGTGGGGTATGTGGGATAGAGTATGAGTAAAACAGTCAGATCTATTATTTGACTGATTTATATATCCCCTATATTTTTAAATATATTTTTTTTAATATTTGTATATTTTTGAGAGAGAGAGAGTAGGGGAGGGGCAGAGAGAGAGGGAGACACAGAATCTGAAGCAGGCTCCAGGCTCTGAGTTGTCAGCCCGATAAGGAGCTCGAACTCATGAACTGTGAGATCATGACCTGAGCTGAAGTCAGTTGCTTAAATGACTGAGCCACCCAATTGCCCCTATACCCCCTATTTTTTATGAAAAAAAGTCCACTTGACTCACAGAACCTAAAAGCAGCCTAAATAAGCCAACTATTTATTGTACTAAAGCCCAACTCCACCCCAAATGCAAGAAGATAAATCTTATGGCCTAACGTCCTTTCCACCTTTATGAATAAGTAATTCTAAGATTTAACGAATATTTCTTGAATCCACTAAATTCAACAAGAAGGAACTGGACTCTATTTGGGGGAAACTGCTTCTAATTTCCATAATTCAACACCTGAGTGAGTAAAAACGGCCTCTGAACAACTTCCATCCCCTGCCCCCCCACCTCCACTGCCTCTGGTACATTCCAGTCACATTCACTTTCCAGTCCTCAATCCAGGATGGTCAATTTCCAGGCAGGTACATGTGGTTGACAGGATGGGGAGAAAGAGTGGTGAGAAACTGCAGAACAATTTCAATGCCTACCTGTTTCCTGATCAGTATTCCATTGTATTCTCCTGGAACATATGGAATTATACGTTGAGATTTAGGGGCTAGTTTTATAGCCCCATCTGGCCTTCATTCTGCATAAACAATTGTACATCATGAATTGGTCTACAATTTCAGTTTATGTCCCTCTGTTTCTGTTTGATCTGAAAATGAAATTTTACTCTGCACTAAATAAAGAAGTGGGCTACAAGGAGTCTTCATATTATTTTGAAATGAAACAGATAAAATTTTAAATCTTTAAGATTATATATGAAATAAAAGAAGATTATCTTTGGAAACAATGAATCATATCTTCCAACATGTATCCAACCACAAGATTTTCTCAAAATCAGTTTTTCCTTTTTCATTTATTATTAAACTTAGCAGTATTAATATTTATTAAACACCTATGGGGTGCCAGTAACAATTCAGAGTACATAAAAGAGGTGGTCCCTAATGTCAAAAATCTTAAAAAGCTGTTATATGCTATTGTGCTTAATCACATGCTGGCCAGAGAGGAAACATTTTTATCATCACCCGTCAGGACTGTTGCTTTTGTTTTCTTTTGTCAAGATGCATCCAACCTACAAGGGTAATTCTAGTTAAATGCTACAAAATCGGTAGTAAATGATTTTGAGGGTGCATATCTACATCCCAAGAGTCATTTTTTCTCAAAATGAAATGAAATTTAAAAGAAAAGAAAAGAAAGGAAAGAAGCTGAAAGCTGGATAAAACAATAGCTAGAAAGGAATGAGTTGCAAGGATTGGTGGAACAGACGCTTCCTGCTATGGAAATGACACATAGGATATAATTAAAGTGCACAGAATCCTAAGTGTAGATAATGTAGGTTATTTCTTTCTTTCAACTTATATAGCACAAAGAGACTTTAATGAAAGTTAAAGGAAAATAAATTCAGCACAGGCATAAGGAAGCAGTTTTTCATTCTGCAAGTAATAAATGTTTGGAATGGCCTTCCGCAAAAGGTCTTTGAGGTAAAGGACACTGGGGTTATTCAACAATTGTTGCCTTGCTATAGTAAATTCTAATCTGCTAAATAGTTTTTCTTATTTCTTATGTTAGATTAGTGTGTCCAATTGAACAACAATTTTCAGTCCCTAATTAGAACCACATCTACACAAACGATGTTCACAAAAAAGTATGTGGCGTGAAATGGCAGGAAATAAAAGGAACAGTCAATGCACACCTCAAGTCAAATCTATGCTCTTCAAATCTCAGTTATTAGGAAGAAAATATACTAATTCATTAATTTTAAGTACCATTAGAGGAATTACAAGTGTATTGACTTTTCATCCTTCGATTTTGAATACAATACAATTTTTAGGTCTTGGTAATTTGCTAAGTGTCTTGACACTAAGATCTATCTATCTCCGTATTTACTGAATTTTATATATATATATATATATATATATATATATATATATACACATACAATATACACATATACACATATATGTATATATACATCCAAATTAACAACAGCCACAACAAACAACTCAAATGCCGGCGGAAAAGGAATTAATGAGACAATAGAGTTGTAACAAGTCCCCAGAGGTCATATTTGCTATGCAATGTCCCCATCCCTCACCACAACACACATACACACACATACACACAGCAAGACTTCATTATACAGCCTAAATAATGTTTACTTTTGTTTAAAAATGAAAATAGAAAAGTTTTAACCCCCACACTTCTGCATAGGCAAGTCTACACTACATGTAATAGCATGTAATGTTTACCCACAGCGCCCTGATGATGCAGCTTAGTTTCATTTGTTTCTGGAAATTTCTTCTAGGCCCAAGTAGAAAAGTTTTCTTTCTTTCTTTCTTTCTTTCTTTCTTTCTTTCTTTCTTTCATTTATTCATTCTTTCTTCTTTCCACTCATACTTCATGAACATTGCCAAGCTAGACAGTAAGGATATAAAGATGATCAAACACCATCATTGACCTTTAGAATTTAATTGGCAATATACACAAATAAAACAGTATACAGAGATAACTAATAAGAATGATAGTGCAGCAAGATAGTACAGCATGATGAAACTAGGAAAGAGATCTGCACACAGCATCATAGGAGCACTAAGGAGAGGCACCTAAATCACACAGGAAGTTCATAAAAGGATTCCTAGCAGAAAAAAAAAATGCTTATGCTGAGTCTCACAGGACAAGCGGACATTAACTGAACAGAGACTGTAGCCAGGACATTCAAAGCAGAGGGAACAATATGTGAAAGAAACACTATGGTGTATTTGGCAAACGGTATTCAGAACAGCAGATGCAAAGAATGCACATAGGATGGTGGAAGGAGACTGGGTGGGAGGTAGACATACACAGTGTCTGACAGTGAAGGACGTGATATGATACTATTTAACTGACCTTTCTCCTGGAGACTCTGGGATTCAAGGAAGGACATGAGGCATGCCCAGATAGGAATTTTCCTAGGATATAAAGGATGGCTTAGAGGAATTTTAGCCGAAGTCAGGGTGGTTATATCTATGAGCAACAGAGTAGTAATGAAGAACAGAGGTGTTACAGGGAACAGAGAAGACTAGACCAGATAGATCTCCTGAGCTATAATCTATAAAACCTGGTGACTAATTGCTTCTGTGGATTACATGAGAAGAGGAGATATGGTATTACTCTTCATCTTCTTAGATGAGAAATATAGAAACAAGAATAGCTTTGGGAAAAGAATTACACATCTTCTGTTCCATTTAATATTTCTGTGCCATATCCAGATAGAGATTACCAATGAGCTAGGTAAATGTGAAGCATACTAAAGATTTGGGAGTCAGTGATAGTTAACACCATGGCTTTGGATAGGAGAGAATATAAAATGAGATAAATTGAGGGCTAAACACGGATGATTGTGGGTAAGATTACAATATATCAATATGGTGGACTATTTCACAGTAAGAAAAGAAACATTTCTACAGAGTGTATCCCAAAATTGAAGATCATAGACAAAGGAGAGGTTTCTGCAATATCTAAAATGAAAAAAAAGTCCCTGATTAAAGTAAGTCACACTAATCCTAACTGAGTTTCTAACTAGGTGGAAACTATTCATGATCCCTTGGAAGGAACAAACTTTAAGAGGTTTATAATTCTTAAGGATTAAGGATACTTACCAAGGGCAACCATTTTCTTCTTTTCATATTTCTATGAAATGAAGTCCCTCTGTGGTTCAAGACTTCAAAAATACTGTATCTAGAACATTACTGAGACACCTAAGCTCTGTAGAATTATGTATAGACCATAAAAAGACCATTATTTAGACCAGATATTTATTGAGAGCCCTTTAGAGCCAGGCACTGTTTTCAGTGCTAGAGATTGGCAGTGATAAAACCCAACACTAACCCCTGACCTCATGTAGTTTGTGTTCTAGGAAAGAGTATAAAGAAAGGGTGCAGGGAGACTCTAGGAAGATGGCGGCGTAGGAGGACGCTGGGCTCACCGCGCGTCCTGCTGATCACTTAGATTCCACCTACACCTGCCTAAATAACCCAGAAAAACACCAGAGGATTAGCAGAACGGAGTCGCCGGAGCCAAGCGCAGACGAGAGGCCCACGGAAGAGGGTAGGAAGGGCGGCGAGGCGGTGCGCGCTCCACGGACTGGCGGGAGGGAGCCGGGGCGGAGGGGCGGCTCGCCGGCCAAGCAGAGCCCCCAAGTCTGGCTTGCAAAAAGCGGAGGGGCCTGACGGACTGTGTTCTGACAGCAAGCGGGACTTAGCGGCTGGGAGGTCATAAGTTAACAGCTCTGCTCAGAAAGCGGGAAGGCTGGAGGACAAAGGGAAGGAAAGCTGCTGAGCCCCCGGACGACAGAGCTCAGTTTGGTGGGGAACAAAGGCGCTCCCCAGCGCCATCTTCCCCGCCTATCCCCCAGCCAAAATCCCGAAGAGAACCAGTTCCTGCCAGGGAACTTGCTCGCTCCGCGCAAACACCCAACTCTGCGCTTCTGCGGAGCCAAACCTCCGGCAGCGGATCTGACTCCCTCCTGCTGCCACAGGGCCCCTCCTGAAGTGGATCACCTAAGGAGAAGCAAGCTAAGCCTGCCCCTCCTGCCCCTGTGCACCTTGCCTACCCACCCCAGCTAAGACGCCAGATCCCCAGCATCACAAGCCTGGCAGTGTGCAAGTAGCCCAGACAGGCCACCCCACCCCACAGTGAATCCCGCCCCTAGGAGAGGGGAAGAGAAGGCACGCACCAGTCTGACTGTGGCCCCAGCGGTGGGCTGGGGGCAGACATCAGGTCTGACTGCGGCTCCGCCCACCAACTCCAGTTATACACCACAGCACAGGGGAAGTGCCCTGCAGGTCCTCACCACGCCAGGGACTATCCAAAATGACCAAGCGGAAGAATTCCCCTCAGAAGAATCTCCAGGAAATAACAACAGCTAATGAGCTGATCAAAAAGGACTTAAATAATATAACAGAAAGTGAATTTAGAATAATAGTCATAAAATTAATCGCTGGGCTTGAAAACAGTATAGCTCACAGCAGAGAATCTCTTGCTACAGAGATCAAGGGACTAAGGAACAGTCACGAGGAGCTGAAAAACGCTTTAAATGAAATGCATAACAAAATGGAAACCACCACAGCTCGGATTGAAGAGGCAGAGGAGAGAAGAGGTGAACTAGAAGATAAAGTTATGGAAAAAGAGGAGGCTGAGAAAAAGAGAGATAAAAAAATCCAGGAGTAGGAGGGGAAAATTAGAGAACTAAGTGATACACTAAAAAGAAATAATATACGCATAATTGGTATCCCAGAGGAGGAAGAGAGAGGGAAAGGTGCTGAAGGGGTACTTGAAGAAATAATAGCTGAGAACTTCCCTGAAGTGGGGAAGGAAAAAGGCATTGAAATCCAAGAGGCACAGAGAACTCCCTTCAGACGGAACTTGAATCGATCTTCTGCACGACATATCATAGTGAAAATGGCAAATTACAAGGATAAAGAGAAAATTCTGAAAGCAGCAAGGGGTAAACGTGCCCTCACATATAAAGGGAGACCTACAAGACTCGTGACTGATCTCTCTTTTGAAACTTGGCAGGCCAGAAAGAGTTGGCACGAGATTTTCAGTTTGCTAGACAGAGAAAATATGCAGCCGAGAATCCTTTATCCAGCAAGCCTGTCATTTAGAATAGAAGGAGAGATAAAGGTCTTCCCAAATAAACAAAAACTGAAGGAATTTGTCACCACTAAACCAGCCCTACAAGAGATCCTAAGGGGGACCCTGTGAGACAAAGTACCAGAGACATCACTACAAGCATAAAACATACAGACATCACAATGACTCTAAACCCATATCTTTCTATAATAACACTGAATGTAAATGGATTAAATGCGCCAACCAAAAGACATAGGGTATCAGAATGGATAAAAAAACAAGACCCATCTATTTGCTGTCTACAAGAGACTCATTTTAGACCTGAGGACACCTTTAGATTGAGAGTGAGGGGATGGAGAACTA